>NC_142796.1:785202-914047 GCF_049724085.1 Artemia sp. Qi Xiang Cuo | reverse complement strand
GGGGAGACTGGGGCACCTCCGTGCACTTTTTAATCAAAGTTACCTGCTTCGGCTTGTGCGCGCTATCGGGACTTCTTATTTGGCACCAGCATAGCTTAGCCACTTGGACAGAGCCTGGACAGAGTTAAAGCGAAAATATGCAAGCGCTGCTAAGTAGTTGACGTTTTCCCTGGGTCCACAAAATGTCCGAAACTGCCCCTATATAGGGGCAGCTTTGCACAGGTGTGGGGGTAGCTCCGGACATCCTTTCAGATACTGTATTCTTCAGATATAGGATACAAAAGTAAATAGAAAAGAAAAAAGGTTCATAGTTATCAAACTTAAATCACTCAGCGGATATGATCCAACCAAAGACCTGCAAAAACATAAGTAGCTTGGACCCGAGCAGTTCCACCGTGTCGAGTCACCTCCAGCTTCTTCACGACATCTTCAAACGACACCGATGCCTTGTCTTCAATATCAGGAAAGTGAAATCGATCAGAGTCTTTCTTTCTCCGTAGAAAAGAAACCTGAAACTCCCTGTTCATAATATCAGTCTCCAAGATCTTTGCTGCATAAAGAACAAAATCTTTCTTAAGCTGAAACCTCACTAGCACAAATTCGTCAACCTTGATCTCTTCTGGAATGAATGAAACTTCACTTTCAGTTTCAGGTATTTCACAGTCTGACCCTGCATGGAGGCTTTCATCTGAAGAGTCATGGAAAGAGATTTCCGAAGGGGAGGAAGGTTCTCTTATCGTTGACAACTCTTGCTCCTTGCTCTTTGCCAGTTTTACTCTTTTCCTACCAGTCTTCTTTGCTGACTTTGCTTGTGCTCTTTTCTCCAGATCTTCTTTCTCTGGCGTATCCGTTAAAATTCTCGTTTTGCCAACTCGAGCCCTATTCACAGTTAGCTTTCTTGGTTTAGCCTTCGGGAATGGAAAAATGTCTTCTGGATTGACATCATGTTTGGGCCCTGGTGGTTGCTCTAAGGCCGAGGAATTCAGGACAGGGTCAGCAACTGCTTCCAAAGTATTCCTAGACTCTACCCTATCAGTTACTTCTCCAGCGGTGTTTGGTCTGTCTGAGACCTTAGCGGCGATGAAGTCTGCATCAGTGAACGCTGATCTTGAGAATGGCCATATTCCTGGTTTTGAAAAGCCCGATGTGATGTTGTTCGGAGTAAACGCTAGGGGATAAGCTTGACCAACTAGGTTTGCGGTGTGAGTTATTTGAAATCTTTCGTGTGGATGGTTTGTTTGCCACTCGCCGAACTTAGCCCTCAGATACGCCTTGAACGGGCCATAGACAGATATATCTAAGGGCTGCATTTTGTGGCTGCAGTGTGGCGGAAATGTGAGAAGCACTACTCCATTCTCTTTTGCATATAGAATTGCCTCCAAATAAATATGGCTTTCATGGTTATCGAGGATGAGCAACACCGGATTCTCCTTGTCGCATCGAGTGTGCTTGACGAAGTGCTTCATAACTTCTAAGAAGTTCGGTCCAGTCATCCAACCAGACTGGAAAGCTAACCCAAGGCTACCAGGTGGTGCTCCATGGAGCATGTGTTCTCTGAAGTGCACGCGTGGGAACACAAACGCTGGGGGGACGGTGTTCCCGATGGCATTAACGATGCAACACACTGTAACTAACTCCCCCGCTCAGCAGCAACGGCCTTGCCCACTTGCTTTATACCAGATTTCGCTATGACTTTAGGGCTATCCATGACAGTTGTTACTCCGGTTTCGTCTAGGTTGTACACTCGTTCAGGTGTGAAGCGGTGCCGATTGTATAAAGCTTCAAGATTATTCATGAACGAGTTTACATTGAAGGGATTGAATCCTGAAGCCCTGGCCAGGCTGGTGTTCTCAGGTTTCCGAAGACTCAGCTCTGGATGACGCTTCATAAATCCATATGACCAGTCATATGTGGCGGCACACTTTTCATCCCAGTTCTTGGGATAAGAGATCCTCATCTTCACTGCATATTGATATGCCAGCTTCTGAGTTTGTGCTAAAGTCAAACCATAGTGAAGTTCGCAGGAACGAAGAAGGTAAGTCTTAAGTTTTTCCTCTTGATCGTCAGTGAAAACCTGACGGGTGGAATACTTTCCTCGTTTCAAATTGGCTGATCTGGCTATTCCTTCATCCACACTAGTCTCGTTGGCTGATTTTGACTTCTTCAAGCGATCAAATAATGTTGAAGCAGCTATTCCATGGGTCTTGGCCGCTTTTCTGACCGAATCTCCATCTTGTATGGCTTTTAGCCCTTGTTTGATAGCTTCTTCGTTTGGCTCGGACTTAGTAGGGATATAATTTCGCACCATTTCTGGAAAGAAAAATGCTGCCTTCAGTAAAACTCAGTTATTAAGCACTTACTATGTGCTATAATAATAATAATTTATTTTTAACCCGCGTCATAAAAATTTATTAAACTTGTGGAGTAAAAAAAGGAAAAAAAAAAAAAGACAAAAGAGAAAATGAAATAAAGTACACTACAATGAAATTAACCGAACAGACGGACCAAAGGATGATGAGGCGAAAAACGACAAAAAGCTGAATCCGACAGCCTTCCATGCAGCACGGCCAACTTTGCTGTTATATCAGGGACTTCAAACTTACGAGTTATCTTACCATTACTATGCCAGGGGGGGAGATAAAGTAAAAATTTACAATATCTGAAGTAAAAAGACCGGATCTGCTTAACATCTTTTTTCTTAAGAAGGGGATAAAGACCAGAAAGATAAAGGACAGAATGATCACAGAATGTAGAATATAGCCTACCCAATGCACGTCTATTATACTTCCCTCGATTGGCAACAATCTTAGAATATCCCATTTGAATTTTCTTTTGAACATCACGAACAGTGCACTGCCGTAGGCTAGAAATTGAATTAGTAACAGTAATACCCAACCACCGAAAGGCGGAAACAGAGGGTATAGAAAAACCACGACAAACTAAGGGAACATTAGAGGAAGCCGGACCATTAAAAACTAGAAACTCGCATTTCTCAACATTAAGAGAAAGACCAATTTTAGAAAATAAACGTGAAACTTTTGAGACCATAAAAGAGAGACCTTGCTTAGTTTTACATAAAAGTAGAAGATCATCCGCATAAGCAAGATAAGAAACATCTGAAAGTCCAATGAAATATTTTGATCTAATTTCATCTAATATACCAGAAATGCACATTTTGAATATACTAGGTGATAAAACCCCTCCCTGTATGACACCCAGACGTACACGGACAAACGGAGGTCCAGATTTATTAATTCGGAGGAAAGAATTCTCATACCAAAAACGAAGAAGAAAAATAACTGAAAGATTTACACCATTATTAAAAAAGGAGAAAAAAGCTTGACTATGGACTACACTGTCAAAAGCTTTAGAAAGGTCCAAAGTGCACATATAAAGTGGCGACCCCTCAGCCAGGCTATTCTTAAGGGCGGAAGAAAGAACACGGTGTGCATGTTGACAACCAATACCAGATTGAAACCCAAATTGATTCGATCCGAAATTTATATTTTCATTTAAATGAGGAAGTAAAATATATTCGAGGATTTTACTCAAGTTACACGCAGTGGTTATAGGGCGATAAGATGAACAATGAGAAGGGAGTTTTCCTCGTTTTAATATTGAGGTGACAGTTCCACAAAGAAAGCTATCCGGAACCAGCGAAGATGTTAAACACATTTGGAACAACAACTGCAAATGAAATAAAAGAACAACACACTTTGGATTTATATTAATTGCACTAATACCATCAATATCAACGGATGAAGATTTCAGTTGCTTAATTGCACTTTCAACAGCAGCTACTGATACTGGAATAATATGGCCCTGATGAAGCGAAGGCGGAAGAATTTTAGAAAGTAACCGAGAATAATGTGACTGCACGAAAAAGTTAATTTTGGAAAAAATTGACGAATAATAATCATACCAAGCTGAACTAGAAATCGAATCACTTTTATGAAGATCACTTTTATCCAGCTTCTCAGAATTAATCAATTTAGACCAATCATTCTTAGATGTTGGAAATTCCATACCCTTATAACGAATGGATTTAAGGTACTTTTTATATTCATTCTTTGTTTTCTGCTTTATATCCGCAACAGACCCCGACGCAGGTCTACCACAATCAACCCAAATTCGCAACCAAAGTTTTGCCTTATTTTTATAATTCTTTAATTCAGGATCGGCAGCCCATATAGATTTTCGCGTTTTAATACGAATACGCTCTTCGAGAACCGCAATTTTTTCAGCTTCTTTCATACATCTAATTATATCATCAATCCTTCCTTTCCTTTTAAAAATGAAAGAAAAAAACACCAATGGCTGCTCAAATCATCGGGGCACCTCCGGACAGTGTCCAAACCTGCCCCAAAAAAATTGTCCGGAGGTGCCCCTAAGGAGCCTTTCAGAAGAAAAGAGTCATAACCAAAGAACACCTAGAGTTACGTCAATCTTATGTAGAGGAAGCATATTTGGGTTCGTTTTGCTTGTTCCTAGAACATTACATTAAATGTATCTATAAAACTTACCTCTCTATTTCACTTTTATCATCACGCGAAACAATTGGCAGCTGTATCTTTAAAGTCTTATTACCGACTGACTCACTGCTATGCTATTTGATGGAAGTGCCATCTTGCCTCCAAGATGAACAGTAAAATGGCACATCTTTGTGATTTTTTTCCAATTTTTCCGCTAGATAGCAAAGCCAACAGGTTCGATGTCTGGAGGTGCCCCGTGTGCGGAGGTACCCCAGTCTCCCCTACAGCGTCGAGTAACGAAACTAACATAGCTGTCACAGATTGAATCATAAGTATCACCAATCTTCCAAGATACTTGCTGAAGCAGCCAACCTCCGTCAACTACAGTGACACGATCTGACACTGGCAGGTGGTGAATCGAGTCCGTTTTCGCTTCTTTCCATATTGCTTTCGCTAGTGCAGGTTTGTCTGGCTGACACATTATGCCAGAATTCTCAAAAAAAGCGGGCGGATAACTGCACAGTTCGTAACATAGAGTTTCTGCCATGTCATTTTCAGATGTATGGGCAGCAGTCGAAAGACATTGAAAAAGCAGTGCAGGGTCGATATGCAAAATCTCGCCATCTATCCTTATGTTCCCATCGGATGCCAGTGTAACGACTTTGTCTTTCTTCCTGAATGAAAACTTTCGACGGATTGGCCATCCATGCGCTGGAGGATCTGCTCACCTACAGCTTTAGCATCCTCTGCATTGACGCCTTTTTGGGCAATCAGCCCGGAACCTATACTTCTAAGCTCTGTGGAACTAGTGAAAGGACAGTTCTCTAGAAGGAATTCAAGAAACGTCAGTAGATCCTTAGTATCTCTCTTTATTCGTGCTGCGATTGCAGTGACGTGCTGTTCACTAGAACTGTACTCTAGGCCTGTCAGTTTCTGTATTAGATCATTCACTGAACCGGGTACTGGCGCAAAATTATGCTTGACTTAACAAAAAAATCTCGTCGTACCTTGATTTATCCTGCTACCATGTCACATGTGTAAGCATCCACGCAGACTGGAGACTATTGGATCCGCTAGATGTCATTCCGTCAGGATAGGTTTTGTCGTCGGCACTGGAACTCCCCGGGGGCTAGTCTACCTTGCTTCTCTTACTGAATGTCGAATTAGAACAGGATTATGTTGACGAACCCACGCGCTTGTTGATAACGGCGAGGACTACGGAATAAAGTAATTTCAGTATCTTTCCGTATTTCTTTCTCGAGTTTTTTTTTGCCTTTTCCAAGCCTATGGGGTAGCCGAACCTCTATAGATCTCCTGTATTAACATTTTTAAACATTTCCACATGCTTTCTCCCCCTACCCTGTCTCTTTCACTTTTCCCCCTCCCTCCCCCCCCCCATTTTGCCGTTTTATGTTAATCAATTTTTTTATATCATTTTAGTTCTCAATTTCGTAATCACCAGATAGGGATACCCCAGAAAATATCTTTCAAACCGCTTTCTACCCCTACCCTGTATTCTTCTCTTTTCTCCCCTCTTTCCCCTGTTCCCCCGTTTTCCGTAGTACTCTTTTTCTATACTGAATTTTAGATGTCAATTTCGTAATCAGCGTATGTGAAAACATCAGAAAACTCACTATAAACTATTTTCTGGGCATGTTCGGCATTTTTCTCATTTTCCCCCGCATTTCCCCCTTTTCCCCTGTTTTTTGGGTACTCGCACCACTCGGATTTATGGGGAGTTTTAGTATGTTGTATAAAATTTTTTTCTGATCATTTTGGTACTATTTTCGTTTATATCGCAATTTTGTCCGGGCTCGACACTTTTTGAGCTAAAAGTCCTGAACTATATTAGTTCTGTCGCATTTATAACCCAAATAGCCCAATACAAAAACAAAATATAAAACCTGCCCCTACAACACCAATCAAGGTTTGTCGGTCCATTTTATCCTCTCTTATTTTGGCTCCAATGTTTCAAAATTTTCTCTTTTTTCAAAGATGCGGCATTTCCTCTTTTTTCGCCAAACAATAAAAAAATAAAAGAAAGTAAAAAAAAAATATGAGAACTAATAGAAAAGTAAAACTTTAATATCAAAATTGTTTGTGCCGTATCAGGGATAATCAAAACAACATTGCTTTAACAACCAACTGAGTAGAGGGGACCCTAAAGCTCCCACCCCTCACCCCTGCTGCCACCTACAACTTTTTTTAACACCATATATTGGCACGAGAACCACGTGGTTTATGGTTTTTGTCAATGAGAATTTGAAAAACAGGAATTTTGTCACATTTATGTATGTTTTCATGGTTTTTGTCAGTGAGAATTTGAAAAAACAGGAACTTTCTAACTGAGAAAACCATAAACCACGTGGTGCTGTCACGAGTCAGAACACCTGTGCTGTCGACCTCAATTCACCTATCGTGAATCAATAATTCCCCTTAGAAACAACAAATTAATTTCCCTTTTCTTGACAGATCAATCAATCAGTGACATCATCTGTCAGACTTTAAAAATTTTCGCCTAGAAACATTTCTCCAGGAATAGATCCAAGTCATTAATGTCTTTGCCTCGGGAACAGTTCTACTGTTCGAACTCTAAAGTATATTAATAACCAAAGGCCATGGAAACAATTAGGCAAGAAACATCTTAGCGATGAATTGTTTTAGCGCGCGAGAAGGTTTCCTATTAATTTGAAATGCGTTAGCACAGAGATGCCAATAACATAGGAACACGCTGAATTTGCGTTTAGGGATTATTTGGGCGAAACCGTTTAAGACAGGTTATGGAACTATTTCGGCGAAACAGATAGAGATATTTTAAAAGAAGATTTTTGAAGAGATTTTAGAAGAGAATTTAAAGGTGAAACTCTGTGGTCGTTATAATACACAAGTTTCATTTGAACAGTGTTGTGAGGTCCTCTAACCCAACCCCAAAGGGTTCCAATCCTCCTACCCCAACCCCGAAGGAAGCCCCCGGTCCTCAAAGGCCCCCCAAGCTCCCAAAGGCCCTCCACCGGTCCCCAAATGTCCCCCAGGCCCCCAACTGCCCCCGGACACTCAAAGGTCCCCCAAGCTCCCAAAGGGCCACCGGCGCCCCCAAAGGCCCACTCCAGACCCTCAACGGCCATCCCCGGGCCCCCAAAGGCCCATCGAGTTCCCAAAAGACCAACAGGGTCCCAAAGGCCCTCCACCGGTCTCCAAATGTCCCCCCGGCTCCCCACTGGCCCCCCCGGCCCCCCAAGGGCCGGCCGCCGCCCCCAAAGGTCCACCGGGCTCCCAAAGGACCAATCGGTCCTCAAGTGCCCCCCAGACCCCCAAAGGCCCACCCCGACCCCCAAATGCCATCCCCGGACCTCCAAAGCCCATCCCTTGGTCCCCAAAGGTCCCCCCGAGCTCCCAAAGGACCACCGACCCTCAAGGGACCCACAGACCCTCAAAGGCTCTCCCCGAGCACCCGTCTTTCGTTGATGTGTGTTGTCTGAAACCTATGATTTGGGATGTGTAGTTTGCTACTTCAGGCTTTTCTGAGCTAAGGTTTCCTAGTATTTCCTAGGTGAATGTTGTCTGAAACCAATAGTTTGGGATGAGTAGTTTGCTATTTCAGGCTTTTATGAGCTAGGTTTCTTAGCCTTTCGTTGGTTTGTGTTGAGTGAAATTGATGATTTGGGATATGTAGTTTGCTATTTTTGAATTTTCTGAGTTTGATTTCTTATTCTTTCATAGGTGTGTGGTGTCTGAAACCTATGATTTGGGATGTGTAGTTTGCTATTTTCGACTTTTCTGAGCTGGATTTCTTAGCCTTTCATAGGTATGCGTTGTCAAAAAATTATAATTTGGGATGTATAGTTTGCTATTTCAGGCTTTTCTGAGCTAAGGTTTTCTAGTATTTCGTAGGTGAATGTTGACTGAAACCAATAGTTTGGGATGAATAGTTTGATATTTTGACTTTTCTGAGCTAGGTTTCTTAGTCTTTCGTTGGTGTGTGTTGACTGAAACCGATGATTTGGGATATGTAGTTTGCTATTTTTGACTTTTCTGAGCTGGATTTCTTAGCCTATCATAGGTGAGTGTTGTCTGAAACCTATGATTTGGGATGGGTGGATTGCTACTTTTGACTTTTCTGAGCTGGATTTCTTAGCCTTTCATAGGTGTTTGTTGTGTGAAACCTATAGTTTGGGATGACTAGTTTGCTATTTTTGACTTTTCTGAGCTAGGTTTCTTAGCCGTTCATAGGTGAGTGTTGTCTGAAACCTATGATTTGGGATATGTAATTTGATATTTCAGACATTTCATAAACGGATTTATTAGTCTTTCGTAGGTGTGTGGTGTCTGAAACCTATGATTTTGGATGTGTGGGTTGCTATTTTTTTGACTTTTCTGAGCTGGATTTCTTAGCCATTCGTAGGTGTGTGTTGACTGAAACCTATGATTTGGGATGGTTAATTTGCTATTTTTGACTTTTCAGAGCTAGATTTCTTAGCCTATCATATGTGTGTCCTTTCAGAAAATTATGATTTGGGAGGTGTAGTTTGCTTTTGGACTTTTCAGAGCTAGGATTCTTAGTCACTCATAGGTGTTTGATGTCTGAAACTTCGGGTTTGGGATGAATAGTTGGCTATTTCAGACTTTTCTGAGCTAAGGTTTCTTAGTATTTCGTAGGTGAATGCTGTCTGAAACTTATGATTTGGGATATGTAAATTACTATTTAGGGCTTTTCTGAGTTGTATTTCTTAGTCTTTTTATAGATGTGTAGTTTTTGAAACCTATGATTTGGGATGTGTAGTTTGCTATTTTCGACTTTTCTGAGCTAGGTTTCTTAGCCTTTCATAGGTATGTGTTGTCAAAACATTATGATTTGGGATGTGTAGTTTGCTATTTCAGGCTTTTCTGAGCTAAGGTTTTCTAGTACTTCGTAGGTGAATGTTGTCTGAAACCAATAGTTTGGGATGTGTAATTTGCTATTTCCGACTTTTCATAACCAGATTTCTTAGTCTTTCGTAGGTGTGTGGTGTCTGAAACCTATGATTTGGGATGTGTGGGTTGCTATTTCAGGCCTTTCTGAGTTGGATTTCTTAGTCTTTCATAGGTGTGTAGTGTCTGAAACCTATGATTTGGGGTGGGTAGATTGCTACCTTTGACCTTTCTGAGCTGGATTTCTTAGCCTTTCATAGGTGTTTGTTGTCTGAAACATATAGTTTGGGATGACTAGTTTGCTATTTTTGACTTTTTTGTGCTAGGTTTCTTAGCCGTTCATAGGTGAGTGTTGTCTGAAACCTATGATTTGGGATATGAAATTTGCTATTTCTGACTTTTCATAACCAGATTTCTTAGTCTTTCGTAGGTGTGTGTTGTCTGAAACATATGATTTGGGGGTGTTTGGGTTGATATTCTTTTACTTGTCTGAGCAGGATTTCATAGCCATTCATAGGTGTGTGTTGACTGAAACCTATGATTTGGGATGGTTAATTTGCTATTTTTGACCTTTCTAAGCTAGATTTCTTAGCCTTTCATAGGTGTGTCCTTTCAGAAAATTATGATTTGGGAAGCACACAAAAACTTACACATGCACACGAAAAATTAAATTCACACAAAAACTTAAATTCACACAAAAACTTAAATGCACACAAAAAAACACACACACACACACACACACACAGAACAAACACACACAAACAAACTAAAACTCACACACACACACACCAAAACAAAAACACAAAAAAAAACTTACACACACACACAAACACACACACAAAATATTACAAATGAACACAAAAAAACTCACTCACACACGCACAAAAAATTACACACACACACACACTCACAAAACAAACACATAAACACACGAAAAATAAAACACACACCCCCAAACAAAAACACACACAAACATACACAAGCACACGAAAACTAACACACACACACACACAAACGAAAACTTACACACACACGCAAAAACTTAAACAAACACACACACACACAAAAACTTAAACACACACACACACACACAAAAACTGAAACCTATGATTGGGATGAGTGGTTTGCTATTTTTGTCATTTCTGAGCTAGCCTGAATGGTGGAAATTCACTAGCTCAGAATTAGGGTCTTAGTCCACCAGCCCGAATGGTGGAAATTCACTAGCTCAGAATTGGGGTCTTAGTCCACCAGCCTGAATGGTTGAAATTCAAATTAGACGACACAAAAACTTACACACACACAAAAACTTACACACACGCACAAAAACTTACACACACACAAAAACTTAAACACACACACACATGAAAACTTACACACACACACAAAAAATTACACACACACGACGATACTTACACACACACACACACAAAAACTTACACACACACACACACACACAAACTTACACATGCACACGAAAACTTACATGCACACAAAAATTTACATGCACACAAAAACTTACACACACACACACACACACACAAACTATACACACACACACAAACACGAAAACTCACACACACACACCAAAACTTACACACACACAAAAACTTAAACACACACACACACTCAAAAAAAATATTAAAAATGAACACAAAAAAAACTAACACACACATACACAAAAACTTACACACACACACACACACAAACTTACACACACACACACACGAAAACTTACACACACACGCCAAAACTTACACACACAAAAACAAACACACACACACACACACACAAAAAAACATACACAAGCACGCGCAAACATACAAGAACACACAAACTAAAAACCACACACAAACTAACACACACACACACACAAAACTAACACACACAAACACACGAAAACTCACACACACACACGCCAAAACTTACACACACACAAAAAATAAAACACACACACACACAAAAAAAAAAAAAAAATCACATTAACACAAAAAAACAAAAACACACACACGCACACAATATAACACACACACACACACATACACAAAACTTAAACACACACACACGAAAACTAACAAACACACTCCAAAACAAACACACACACAAAAACTTACACATGCACACGAAAACTTACACACACACACACGAAAACTTACACACACACGGAAAAACTTACACACACACACACACACAAACATACACACACACACACACACACAAAAATACACACACACACACACACACAAAAACTTACACATGCACACTAAAACTTACATGCACACAAAAACTTACATGCACACAAAAACTTACACACACACACACACACACACACACACACACACACACACACACACGAAAACTCACACACACACGCCAAAACTTACACACACACAAAAACTTACACACACACACACACACACACACACAAAAACTGACACATGAACACAAAAAAACTCACACACACACGCACAAAAACTTACACACACACACACACACAAACTTCCACACACACACACGAAAACTTACACACACACGCCAAAACTTACACACACAAAAACAACACACAAACACACACACACACAAACACACTTACACACACACACACACAAAAAAATTAAACACACAAAAACAAAAACACACACACACACACACACACACACACAAACTTACACAAACACACAAAAAACTTATATCCACAAACAATAGCTTAGACACACAAAAACTTACACACACACACACACACACACACACACGAAAACTTAGGTTAGCCTACGTACGCGCGCGTACGGAGGCTAACCTAGCCTAACCTAACTTAACCTAACCTAACTTAATCTAACCTAACCTAACCTAATCATACACCTAACTTTTTGCCTGTCTCTCACCTAACCTAAGCTAACCTAAGTGAAGCGTACGTAGGCTAACCTAACCTAACTTAACCTAACCTAACTTAATCTAGCCTAACCTAACTTTAGCCAATGTACGCTTCACTTAGGTTAGCTTAGGTTAGGAGAGAGACAGGCAAAAAGTTAGGTGTATGATTAGGTTAGGTTAGGTTAGATTAAGTTAGGTTAGGTTAAGTTAGGTTAGGCTAGGTTAGCCTATGTACGCGCGCATATAGGTTAGGTTAGGTTGGATTAAGTTAGGTTAGGTTAAGTTAGGTTAGGTTAGATTAAGATTAGGTTAGGTTAAGTTAGGATAGGTTAGATTAAGTTAGGTTAGGTTAAGTTAGGTTAGGCTAGGTTAGCCTACGTACGCGCGCGTACGTAGACTAACCTAGACTAACCTAACTAACCTAACCTAACTTAATCTAACCTAACCTAACCTAATCATACACCTAACTTTTTGCCTGTCTCTCACCTAACCTAAGCTAACCTAAGTGAAGCGTACGTAGGCTAACCTAACCTAACTTAACCTAACCTAACTTAATCTAGCCTAACCTAACCTAACCATACTCACCGGAAAGGGTTAGGTGTCATCTCTTTGTGTGTGTGTTGTCCCTGTGTGTTAGTCGTCTCTCTCTGTGTGTGTGTGCGCACGTAACCTCGTCTAATGTGAATTTCAACCATTCAGGCTGGTGGGCTAAGACCCCAATTCTGAGCTAGTGAATTTCCACCATTCAGGCTGGTGGACTATGACCCTAATTCTGAGCTAGTGAATTTCCACCATTCAGGCTGGTGGACTGAGACCCCAATATTGAGCTAGTGGATTTCCACCATTCAGGCTGGTGGACTATGACCCCACTTCTGAGCTAGTGAATTTACACCGTTCAGGGTGGTGGACTGGGTCCCCAATACTGATCTGGTGGACTAAGACCCCAATTTTCCAACTATTGCATTTCATGACAGAAATTCAAATTGAACTTCTAAAAATCAAGAGAATGTAACTGTGAGAAGGTAAAGCACAGCAAGTCACTACTGAAATATTCCAACTCTTGCATTTCACGATAGAAATTCAAAATGAAATTTGAAAAATTAAGACAATGTAACTGTGACATGTTATTTTTCGTGTGTGTGCATAAGTTTTCGTGCATTTGTGTGTGTAAGTTTTTGTGTGTGTGTGTCAGTGTTTGTGTGTGTGTAAGTTTTTGTGAGTGTGTGTAAGTTTTTGTGTGTGCGTCTGTGTTATTGTGTGTGTGTTTGTTTTTGTGTGTGTGTGTGTATGTTTTTGGGTGTTGGTTTCTTTTTTTGTGTGTGTGTGTGTGTGTGTGTGTGTGTGTGTGTGTAAGTTTGTGTGTGTGTAAGTTTTTGTGTGTGTGTATGTGTGTAAGTTTTTGTGTGTGTGTGTAAGTTTTTGTGTGTGTGTGCATGTAAGTTTTTGTGTGTCTAAGCTCTTGTGTGTGTAAGTTTTGACGTGTGTGTGTAAGTTTTCGTGTGTGTGTGTATAAGTTTTTGTGTGCATGTAAGTTTTAATGTGCATGTGTAAGTTTTTGTGTGTGTGTGTGTGTGTGTGTGTAATTTTTTGTTTGTCTAAGCTTTGCGTGTGGATATAAGTTTTTTGTGTGTTTGTGTAAGTTTGTGTGTGTGTGTGTGCGTGTGTGTGTGTGTGTGTGTGTGTGTGTGTGTGTGTGTGTGTGTGTGTGTGTGTGTGTGTGTGTGTGTGTGTGTGTGTGTGTGTGTGTGTGTGTGTGTATGTTTGTGTGTGTAAGTTTTTGTGTGTGTGTGTGTGTAAGTTTGTGTGTGTGTGTGTGTGTGTGTGTGTGTGTGTGTAAGTTTGGTGTGTGTGTGTAAGTTTTCGTGTGTGTGTGTGAAGTTTTGTGTGTGTGTGTGTGTGTGTAAGTTTTTGTGCGTGTGTGTGTGAGTTTTTGTGTTCATGTGTAAGTTTGTGTGTTTGTGTGTGTGTGTGTGTGTGTGTGTTGTGTTTTTTATGTTTTGTGTTTGTGTGTGTGTGTGTGTGTGTAAGTTTTTGTGTGTGTGTAAGTTTTGGCGTGTGTGTGTATGTTTTCGTGTGTTTGTGTGTGTGTGTGTGTAAGTTTGTGTGTGTGTGTGTGTGTGTAAGTTTTTGTGTGCATGTAAGTTTTTGTGTGCATGTAAGTTTTCGTGTGCATGTGTAAGTTTTTGTGTGTGTGTGTGTGTGTGTGTGTTTTTTTTTGTGTGTGTGTGTGATTTTTTGTGTGTGTGTGTGTGTAAGTTTTGACGTGTGTGTGTAAGTTTTCGTGTGTGTGTGTGTGTAAGTGTTCGTGTTCCTGTGTAAGTTTTTGTGTGTGTGTGTAAGTTTTGTCGTGTGTGTGTAAGTTTTCGTCTGTGTGTGTGTAAGTTTTGTGTATTTTTGTGTGTGTGTGTAATTTTTTGTTCGTGTGTGTGTGTGAGTTTTTTTTTGTTCTTTTTTAAGTTTTTGTGTGTGTGTGTGTGTGTGTGTGAGTGTTTTGTGTGTGTGTGTAAGTTTTGGCGTGTGTGTGTGTGAGTTTTCGTGTGTTTGTGTGTTAGTTTTGTGTGTGTGTGTGTGTGTAAGTTTTTGTGTGCATTTAAGTTTTTGTGTGCTTGTTAGTTTTCGCGTGCTTGTGTAAGTTTTTGTGTGTGTGTGTGTGTGTGTGTGTGTAAGTTTTTGTGTGTGTGTAAGTTTTGGAGTGTGTGTGTAATTTTTCGGGTGTGTGTGTGTTATTTTGTGTGTGTGTGTGTGTGTGTAAGTTTGTTTGTATGTGTGTGTGAGTTTTTTTTGTGTTCATGTTTTATTTTTTGTGTGAGTGTGTGTGTGTGTGTAAGTTTTTGTGTGTGTTTAAGTTTTGGTGTGTGTGTGTGAGTTTTATTTTTTTTGTGTTTGTTTATGTTTTGTGTGTGTGTGTGTGTGTGTGTTAGTTTTTGTGTGCATGTAAATTTTTGTGTGCATGTAAGTTTTCGTGTGAATGTGTAAGTTTGTGTGTCTGTGTGTGTGTTTAAGTTTTTGTGTGTGTGTAAGTTTCATCGTGTGTGTGTTTGTTTTTGTGTGTGTGTGTTAGTTTTCTTGTGTGTGTGTGTGTAAGTTTGTGTGTAAGTTTTTGTGCGTGTGTGTAAGTTTTTTTGTGTGTGTAAGTTTTTGTGTCATCTAATGTGAATTTCAAACATTCAGTCTGGTGGACTAAGACCCCAATTCTGAGCTAGTGAATTTCCACCATTCGGGCTGGTGGACTAAGACCCCAATTCTGAGCTAGTGAATTTCCACCATTCAGGCTGGTGGACTGAGACCCCAATATTGAGCTAGTGGATTTCCTCCATTCAGGCTGGTGGACTAAGACCCCAATTCTGAGCTAGTGAATTTCCACCGTTCAGGCTGGTGGACTGGGACCCTAATACTGAGCTGGTGGACTAAGACCCTAATTTTCCAACTCTTGCATTTCATGACAGAAATTCAAAATGAACAAGCCTGAAATAGCAAACTAGTCATCCCAAACTATTGGTTTCAGACAACAAACACCAATGATGGACTAAGAATCCTAGCTCTGAAAAGTTCAAATAGCAAACTACACATCCCAAATCGTAATTTTCTGACAACACACACCTATGAAAGGCTATGAAACCTAGCTAATAAAAGCCGGAAATAGCAAATTAACCATCTCAAATCACAAGTTTCAGACAGCACTCACCTATGAACGGCTAAGAAATCCAGCTCGGAAAAGTCAAAAAATAGCAACCCACACATCCCAAATCATAGGTTTCATACAACACATACCTATGAAAGGCTAAGAAATCTAGCTTAGAAAAGCCCAAAATAGTAATTTACATATCCCAAATCCTAGGTTTCAGACAACACTCACCTAAGAACGGCTAAGAAACCTAGCTCTGAAAAGTCAAAAATAGCAAACTACTCATCCCAAACTAGAAGTTTCAGACAACAAACACCTATGACGGACTAAGAATCATAGCTCTGAAAAGTTCAAATAGCAAACTACACATCCCAAATCATAAGTTTCAGACAACACACACCTATGAACGGCTAAGAAATCTAGCTCAGAAAAGACAAAAATAGCAAACCACTCATCCCAATCATAGGTTTCAGTTTTTGTGTGTGTGTGTGTGTGTGTAAGTTTTCGTGTGTGTGTGTAAGTTTTTGTGTGTGTAAGTTTTGGAGTGTGTGTGTTAGTTTTTGTGTGTGTGTGTGTGTGTGTAAGTTTTAGTGTGCTTGTTTAAGTTTTTGTGTGTGTGTAAGTTTTGTCGTGTGTGTGTTAGTTTTCGTGTGTGTGTGTGTAAGTTTTGTGAGTGTGTGTGTGTGTGTGTAATTTTTTGTGAATGTGTGTGTGAGTTTTTTTGTGTTCATGTGTATGTTTGTGTGTGTGTGTGTGTGTGTGTGTGTGTAAGTTTTTGTGTGTGTGTATGTTTTGGCGTGTGTGTGTGAGTTTTCGTGTGTTTGTGTGAGTAAGTTTGTGTGTGTGTGTGTGTGTGTGTGTGTGTAAGTTTTTGTGTGCATTTAAGTTTTTGTGTGCATGTAAGTTTTCGTGTGCATGTGTAAGTTTTTGTGTGCTTCCCAAATCATAATTTTCTGAAAGGACACACCTATGAAAGGCTAAGAAATCTAGCTTAGAAAAGTCAAAAATAGCAAATTAACCATCCCAAATCATAGGTTTCAGTCAACACACACCTACGAATGGCTATGAAATCCTGATCAGAAAATTCAAAAAATATCAACCCACACACCCCCAAATAATAGGTTTCAGACATAAAACACCTACGAAAGACTAATAAATATGTGTATGAAAATTCAGAAATAGCAAAGTACATATCCAAAATCATAGGTTTCAGACAACACTCACCTATGAACGGCTAAGAAACCTAGCACAAAAAAGTCAAAAATAGCAAACTAGTCATCCCAAACTATATGTTTCAGACAACAAACACCTATGAAAGGCTAAGAAATCCAGCTCAGAAAGGTCAAAGGTAGCAATCTACCCACCCCAAATTATAGGTTTCAGACACTACACACCTATGAAAGACTAAGAACTCCAACTCAGAAAAGCCTGAAATAGCAACCCACCCATCCCACATAATAGTTTTCAGACACCACAAACCTACGAAAGACTAAGAAAACCGGTTATGAAAAGTCTGAAATAGCAAATTACACATCCCAAACTATTGGTTTCAGACAACATTCACCTACGAAGTACTAGAAAACCTTAGCTCAGAAAAGCCTGAAATAGCAAACTACACATCCCAAATCATAATGTTCTGACAACACATACCTATGAAAGGCTAAGAAACCTAGCTCAGAAAAGTCGAAAATAGCAAACTACACATCCCAAATCATAGGTTTCAGACACTACACACCTATGAAAAGACTAAGAAATCCAACTCAGAAAAGCCCGAAATAGTAATTTACATATCCCAAATCATAAGTTTCAGACAGCATTCACCTACGAAATACTAAGAAACCTTAGCTCAGAAAAGTCTGAAATAGCCAACTATTCATCCCAAACCCGAAGTTTCAGACAACAAACATCTATGAGTGACTAGAATCCTATAGAATCCTAGCTCTGAAAAGTCCAAAGAGCAAACTACACCTCCCAAATAATAATTTTGTGAAAGGACACACATATGATAGGCTAAGAAATCTAGCTCAGAAAAGTCAAAAATAGCAAATTAACCATCCCAAATCATAGGTTTCAGTCAACACACACCTACGAATGGCTAAGAAATCCAGCTCAGAAAAGTCAAAAAAATAGCAACCCACAAATCCCAACTCCTAGGTATCAGACACCACACACCTACGAAAGACTAAGAAATCCTGTTAAGAAAAGTCGTAAATATCAACTTACATATCCCAAATCCTATGTTTCAGACAACACTAACCTATGAACGGCTAAGAAAACTAGCTCAGAAAAGTGAAAAATAGAAAACTAGTCATCCCAAAAGATAGGTTTCAGACAACAAACACCTATGAAAGGCTAAGAAATCCAGCTCAGAAAAGTCAAAAGTAGCAATCCACCCATCCCAAATCATAGGTTTCAGACAACACTCACCTATGATAGGCTAAGAAATCCAGCTCAGAAAAGTCAAAAATAGCAAACTACATATCCCAAATCATCGGTTTCAGTCAACACACACCAACGAAAGACTAAGAAACCTAGCTCAGAAAAGTCAAAATATCAAACTATTCATCCCAAACTATTTGTTTCAGTCAAAATTCACCTACGAAATACTAGAAAACCTTAGCTCAGAAAAGCCTGAAATATCAAAATATACATCCCAAATAATAATTTTATTACAACGCATACCTATGAAAGGCTAAGAAATCAAGCTCAGAAAAGTCGAAAATAGCAAACTACACATCCCAAATCATAGGTTTCAGACACCACACACCTAGGAAAGACTCAGAAATCCAACTCAGAAAAGTCAAACATAGCAAACTACATATCCCAAATCATCAGTTTCACTCAACACACACCAACGAAAGGCTAAGAAACCTAGCTCATAAAAGCCTGAAATAGCAAACTACTCATCCCAAACTATTGGTTTCAGACAACATTCACCTAGGAAATACTAGGAAACCTTAGCTCAGAAAAGCCTGAAGTAGCAAACTACACATCCCAAATCATAGGTTTCAGACAACACACATCAACGAAAGACGGGTGCTCGGGGAGAGCCTTTGAGGGTCTGTGGGTCCCTTGAGGGTCGGTGGTCCTTTGGGAGCTCGGGGGTACCTTGGGGGACGGGGTTTGGGGGGTCGGGGGTTGGCATTTGGGGGTCTGGGTGGGCCTTTGGGGGTCTGGGGGCACTTGAGGACCGATTGGTCCTTTGGGAGCCCGGTGGACCTTTGGGGGCGGGGGGCGGGCCTTGGGGGGTCCGGGGGGGCCAGTTGGGCGCCGGGGGGACAGTTGGGGACCGGGGGAGGGCCTTTGGGACCCTGTTGGTCTTTTGGGAACTCGATGGGCCTTTGGGGGGCCCGGGGATGGCCGTTGAGGGTCTGGAGTGGGCCTTTGGGGGCGCCGGTGGCCCTTTGGGAGCTTGGGGGACCTTTGAGTGTCCGGGGGCAGTTGGGGGCCTGGGGGACATTTGGGGACCGGTGGAGGGCCTTTGGGAGCTTGGGGGGCCTTTGAGGACCGGGGGCTTCCTTCGGGGTTGGGGTAGGAGGATTGGAACCCTTTGGGGTTGGGTTAGAGGACCTCACAACACTGTTCAAATGAAACTTGTGTATTATAACGACCACAGAGTTTCACCTTTAAATTCTCTTCTAAAATCTCTTCAAAAATCTTCTTTTAAAATGTCTCTATCTGTTTCGCCGAAATAGTTCCATAACCTGTCTAAAACGGTTTCGCCCAAATAATCCCTAAACGCAAATTCAGCGTGTTCCTTTGTTATTGGCATCTCTGTGCTAACGCATTTCAAATTAATAGGAAACCTTCTCGCGCGCTAAAACAATTCATCGCTAAGATGTTTCTTGCCTAATTGTTTCCATGGCCTGTGGTTATTAATATCCTTTGGAGTTCGACCAGTAGAACTGTTCCCGAGGCAAAGACATTAATGACTTGGATCTATTCCTGGAGAAATGTTTCTAGGCGAAAATTTTTAAAGTCTGACAGATGATGTCATTGATTGATTGATCTGTCAAGAAAAGGGAAATTAATTTGTTGTTTCTAAGGGGAATTATTGATTCACGATAGGTGAATTGAGGTCGACAGCACAGGTGTTCTGACTCGTGACAGCACCTCGTGGTTTATGGTTTTCTCATTGAGAAAGTTCATGTTTTTTCAAATTCTCACTGAAAAAAACAATAAAAACATACAAAAATGTGAGAAAGTTCCTGTTTTTCAAATTCTCACTGACAAAAACCATAAACCACGTGGTTCTCGTGTCAATATATGGTGTTAAAAAAGTTGTAGGTGGCAGCAGGGGTGAGGGGTGGGGGCTTTAGGGTCCCCTCTACTCAACTGCCACTAATAAAAGCGAAAAAAAACGAAAACCATGTTTTTCCACTTGCCCATAAAATTTATGATGTTTAAGATACGTCTTTTAGTAAAGCTGACTTCTCATTATCTATTCTAACATTTTTTCTGAGGTTTTTTAGTCTCATTAGTTTCATCAACATTAGTTGCTGTGTAATGGCAAATTAGTTTACAAATTTGATGCATTAGAGGTTATATCCAAAACATGCGAGAATATAAAAGACTGGAACTCACGACCACTTTTTCATTCCAATTTTTCATTTTTCATTAAGATAGGACAGAAGTGAAGAATGTCTTACTTTAAGCTATTTCAGGTAATTTTCTACTGTAAATCTCACCCTCTAGCCCTCCCGAAATAAAAAAGCGTTAAGATTCAGAAGCGCTTATTTAACTCGTATTTTGCTGGGGAGGGAGAATCAAGGGCTAAAAAGTTCTTCGAGCGAGTGAAAGATCCCATTTCACATCAGTATCAGGAGACCGAGCTTCGCTCGGTTCCTTATACCAGGTACATGAAAGGCTTCAATAAAAAACTACTAAAATGATAAGAAATACATCTGAAGGTGATTAATGAGAGTTTTGCTTTATGTCATGAATGACCCATCAGTAATTGCAAAAATATTTTTATATATTTTAACAAGGGATTACAGCAATTCAAAAACCATAAAAAAGAAAACAAAAAAAGTTTGAAGCTTAGTCGATATCGTTTTTAGAAATCGGACTTGCTGTGATAACCAAATATATTTGAAAAGACTCTGTATGAAAAGACAGCGAATTGTCTGCGGTTAGAAGACAAACGACTATGAGAATCTATATAAAGAATCTATATATAGAAGCCTGCTACGTGCTGAGTGCCGGGCCCAGTGGCAAAGCCGCCGTGCTCCTGGTTCTGCATATATATATATATATATATATATATATATATATATATATATATATATATATATATATATATATATATATATATATATATATATATATATATATATATATATATATATATATATATATATATATATATATATATATATATATTTTTTATATATATATATATATATATATATATAGGGCTGGGGGGATTTGTTAATTTCAAAGACATAATTTCCAGAACTTTCTAATGAGCTGAACAAAATGGCTATATCAAAATTTGCCCTCTGATTACGTTTGACTAATAAAAAAGGTAGCCTACTCGTCTCTCAATTTCCAATCGAATAAGTCCATTTTGAAGCAGCTACGACAAATTTTCTATAAAAATCTTATATGCCCCCAGGGCAAAATTTACAACCCTTGCCCTGAAGGCTGTGGGGGGATGTCATCCTCAAAGACCTAATTTTCAGAATTTAAAACTATGTTGAACAAAATAGGTACATTCAAGTTCTGATTATATGTGTCTGGGGAAAAGGTTAACGTCAGAAACGGGATAAGTATCCTCCCATCTTCTTTGAAAAATTAAAGACGCACTAGCCCTTAGCAATTTGAATCGAATGAGCCTTGTTTAAAATCCCTTCGATAGCGCCATCTATAAAAAACTTCATGTGCACCCAGGGTATAGCTCATAACCCGTGCCCTAAGGACTGTGGGGGACTGTTCTCAAAAACATAATATCTATCTGGATATCAACTACGCTGAACAAAATGGCTATCTCAAAATTTTGATTGGATGTGTTTCGGGAAATGGTGGGCGTGAAAGGGGTGTTAGTCGCCTTCCAATCACTTTCGAAAATTAAAAAGGGCACAAACCACTCCAATTTCCAATTGATCGAGGGCTTTTCGAAGTTTCTACGACATCTTCGATACGAAGTGCCCTGATCTACGGGAAAAAATTAATAAATATTAAACTGTGCAAACATCGTTCTTATATACCCTTAGGACATAACTTAAAACCCTTGCCCTGAGGGTTATGGGGCAGTGTCCTCCTCTTTAATTAGTCCCCGTTTCTTGTCTCGTTCTTGAGCATCCCCGTTCGTTGCTTAGGCAGCACGATCGCGCTGCCTATGATTTATACAAGATGATTTATACGATCGCGCAGACCTAATTTCCAGAACGTTCAACTACGTTGAACAAAATGGATATCTCAAAATTTTGATTGGATGTGTTGTGGAAAGTGGTGGGCGTTACAGGGGCGTTAGTCGCTATCCAATCACTTTCAACTATTAAAAAAGGCACTAGCCCTTTCACTTTCCAACTGAATGAGCCCATTTGAAGTTTCTACGACAACACTTTCAATAAAACTTTATATACCCCAGGGCATAACTTACAACCCTTGCACTGAGGGCTCTGAGGTGGTTATCATCCTAAAAGACAAAAATTCCAGAACTTTCAACTACGTTGAACAAAATAGATATCTCAAAATTTTAATTCGAGATGTTTGTAAAATGATGGGCATGAGAAGGGCGTTAGTCGCTATCTACTCACTTTCAACTATTAAAAAAGGAACTATCCATTTCAATTTAGAAACTAATGAGCCCTTTTTGACGTTTCTACGACAAAGCTTTCTATACAAACCTGATATGCCCCCAGGGCATAACTTACAACCCTTGCCCTAACGGCTGTGGGGGAGGGGGTTGTCATCCTTAAAGACCTAATTTACGAAACTTTCAACTACATTGAACAAAATGGCTATCTAAAAATTTTGAGTGCATGTGTTGGGGGGAATGATTGGCGTGGGGGGGATAGTTGCCCTCCAATCACTTTCGACTATTAAAAAGGGCACTAGCCCTTTGAATTTCCAATCGAATGAGACTGTTTTGAAGTTTATTGGACAACACCTTCTATAAAAAAAAACTTATATGCCCCCGGGTCATAACTTACAACCCTTGCCCTGAGGGCTGTGGGGGGAGGGGTTGTCATCCTTAAAGACCTAATTTCCAAAACTCTCAACTACGTTGAATAAAATGGCTATCTAAAAATTTTGATTGGATGTGTTTGGGGGAATGATGGGCGTGGGTGAGGGGGGCTAGTTGCCCTCCAATCACTTTCGATCATTAAAAAGGGCACTAGGCCTTTGAATTTACAATCGAATGAGCCCCTTTTGAAGTTTCTACGACAACGCCTTCTATAAAAACTTTATATGCCCCCAGAGCATAACTTAAAAATCTTTCCCTGAGGGCTGTGGGGGAGTGTCCTCCTGAAAAATATATTTTCTATCTGGAAATCAACTACGCTGAACAAAATGGCTATCTTAAGATTTCTATTGGATGTATTTGGGGGAATGATGGGCGTGGGCGGGGGGGGGGGCTAGTTGCCCTTCAATCACTTTCGACTATTAAAAATTGCACTAGCACTTTGAATTTCCAATCGAAAGAGACTGTTTTGAAGTTTCTAGGACAACGCGTTCTATAAAAAACTTATTTGCCCCCAGGGCATAACTTAAAACCCTTGCCCTGAGGGCTCTGGGGGAGTGTCCTCCTCAAAATCATATTTTCTATCTGGAAATCAACTACGCTGAATAAAATGGCTATCTCAGAATTTTGATTGGATGTGCTTAGGGAAATGATGGACGTGGGGGGAGGGCTTGTTGCCCTCTAATTATTGTCGATTATTGAAAAGGGCAGCTGCCCTTTCTAAGTCAAGTTGAGAGAGCATGTTTGGAAATTTGTAGGATAGCGCCTTCTATAAATTCCAAAAATGCACACAGTGCATAACTCAAAATCCGTGCCCCGAGGGTTTTGGGTGATTGTCCTTCTTAAAAACATGTTTTCTATCTGGAATTCAATTACACTGAACAAAATGGCTATCTCAAAATTTTGATTGGATGTTTTTGGGGAAATGATGGGCGTGGGGTGGGGCTAGTTGCCCTCCAATCCCTTTCGACTATTAAAAACGGCACTAGAACTCTCAGTTTCCAATCAAATGAGCCCCTTTTGAAATTTCTACGACGACCCCTTCCATATGAAGTGCCCTGCTCTAAAGGAAAAATAATAAATAGTAAACTGGTGGCAACATCGTTCTTATATGCCCTCAGGGCATAATTAAAACCCTTGCCCCGAAGGTTTTGGGGGAGTGTCCTCCTCTAAAACATATTTTCTATCTGGAAATCAACTACGCTGAAGAAAATGGCTATCTCAAAATCTTGATTGGATGTGTTTGAGGGAATGCCGAGCGTGGGGGGGGGGGGGTTAGTTGCCCTCCAATCAGTTTGACTATAAAAAAGGGCACTAGCCACTCCAGTTTCCAATTGAATGAGCCCTTTTCGAAGTTTCTACGACAACTCCTTCGATACGAAGTGCCTGGGTACGGAGAAAAAAACACATTGTGCCCACATCGTTCTTTACTTAGGCAGCGCTAGCGCGCTGCCTATGACCAAAACATTAGAGGGCAGCTAGGCCCCCTCTCACGCCCCTTTTTTCTCAAAATCGTCCCATCCAAATTCTGAGATATCTATTTTGTTCAGCTTAGTTTAAAGGCCGAATAACTATGCCTTTGGAGACTACATAACCCCCCCAAATCCCCTGGGGAAAGGTCTTTATGTTATAAAATTTGTCCATTTACGTATACTATTCGTTATCGGCAGGTATTCATACATTTTTCGGTTTGGGGGGACAAATATTTCCGCTGGAGGAATTTTCCACGGGGAAAATTTTCCATGGGGAGGGAAATTTCCAGGGGGTGAAGATTTCAGGAGAAATTTTGAAATGGGAGAACTTACCAGAATTCCTATACAAAATTCCTCTTATGTCTTGCTTTCTCTTTACTGACTCAATTTTACGCGTAGAGATGTTAAGGGTAGGCTAATTGTCCGGGGTAAATTTTCAACAGGATTGAATTTTTAGAGGATATATGAGCAGGGAGGAGGGATTTTTCCGTGGAGATGGAGCCAGATTTCCTAGCATTATTTAAAAAAGATCAAAAATTAAATAAAAATTAGTTTCTTAGCTGAAAGTAAGGAGCAATATCAAAACTTAAACGAATAGAAACTATTACGTATATGAGGGGCCCTTCTTAAACACCTCGCTCCTTACACTAAAATTTGAATTTTGTCAATTCTTTAAGAACGACTCCTGAAATACAAGGTTCGTTTAATTAGAATAATGAAGAAGCTTTTTTAAAAGTACTAAACAAAAGTTTA
Organism: Artemia sp. Qi Xiang Cuo; assembly: GCF_049724085.1. Taxonomy (NCBI): domain Eukaryota; kingdom Metazoa; phylum Arthropoda; class Branchiopoda; order Anostraca; family Artemiidae; genus Artemia; species Artemia sp. Qi Xiang Cuo. The sequence goes on along the minus strand of NC_142796.1, from coordinate 888,760 downwards.
GCATGAAGAGCGAGGTGTTGAGGAGGGGACAACCCCCCTCATATACGTAATAATTTCTGTTAATTTTAAGTTTTGATGTTCCTCCTTACTTTCAGTTGAAAAAACTTTGTTTTTTTCTTTAAATGTTGTCAAGATTGGCCTTTTTCACGTTTTTTTTTCGAATTTGTTCCCCACCCATGAATTACATTCCTATGTACGTGCTTAGAAAGGGGATGGGGCTGGTAGATCTGCATTTATAGCAGCCACTAACTCTTTCGATCTTACCGGCATATTAGTAATTTTCTATGCCAAATTATCTACAACGGGAATTCATTTTAGGGCCCTCCTACATTTTACGCTTAGGTTAGATCTCAGAAAACCGGTTTCATAGCCACAAAGACAATTGACGGGTGATAAAATGCATTGGACTTTAGGAAAAGTATTTCCTAGCATTAGGAGGAGTGTAGGAAAAGTATTTGGTCAGCGTAAAGTTAGAAAACAATTCTTACTTCATAATATGCAGAACGTGTTTCATAATATGCAGAATAATTGTAGCTAACACATTTTGCATGCGGACCTGCTATACTAAACTTAACCTAACCTGATACTTAACCTATAGTTTAACCTAACCTAACCTAAGCGTAATTTTTGAGTGTGTTTTGTTTAATTAGGAAGTACGGTACCCAAATTAAACAAGGTTCTACTTGTCTACTTCCTTATTAAACTATTGGAAACGGGGCAGGGGATAAGTTTACCTCGGATTTGGTTCGTTTCTCTACTGAGTCAGGACTTGGCTGTATTTGCAATTAAATAAAAAAAAAGTTTCTTCAACTGAAAGTAAGTACAAATATTAAAACTTAAAACGAACAGAAATTATTACGCATACGAAGGGGATTCCATCCTCTTCAACACCTCGCTCTTTACGCTGAATATTTTGACATTAAAAAAAATATTCATTGTTCTAATTAAATAAGCCTTGTGTTTCAGGAGTCGTTTTTAAAGAATTGGAAAAAAAAATTCTGTTCGCTTTAAGTTTTAAAATTGCTCCCAGCTGAAAAGTTATTTCAGTTGAAAAACTTGTTTTTTTATTTAATTTCTGATCGTTTTTCAAATAATACCAGGAAATCTGGCTCCACCTCCACGGAAAAATCCCTCTCCCTACAGAAATGTCCTCCGGACAATCCAATCCTGGTGAAAATTTACCCCAGAAAATTACCCTTAACAGCTCGACGCTTAAAATTGATTCAGTAAAGAGAAAACAAGACATATAAAGAAATTTTCGTATAGGAGTTCTGACAAATTCTCCCAGTATACATTTTCCCCTGAAAAGTTCACCACCACCCCGGATAATTCCCTCTCCATATAAAATCTCCCCGTGCAAAGTACCCCCGGCAAAAAATTTGTCCTCCCTTCCTCACCCGAAAAATGTATCCATACTTTCCAAAATACTAATATTATACAAATACTATAAGTAAACAATGGGCAAATTTTATGACTTCAAGACCTTTCCCCAGGGGGTATGAAGGGACATGTTATCTCCAAAATCAAGGTTATTAGGCCTTTCAGCTATGCTGAACAAAATGGCAATCTCATAATTTGGATCGGACGATTTTTGGAAAAAGTGGTGTGGGAGGGGGCCTAGTTGTCCTCCAATTTTCGTCGATTAAAAAGGGCAAGAGAACATTTAATTTTGGTTAGAATGAGCCCTCTTCCAATGTTCTAGGCCCACTGAGTCGATACGATCATCGCTGGAAAAAAAAACTCGCATCCGTGATCTTTCTTCTGGCAAAAAGTGCAAAATTCCACATTTTTGCAGATAGGAACTTGAAACCTCTACATACGCTGGATACGGTTCTCTGATACGCTGAATCTGATGGTGTGATTTTCATTAAGATTCTATGGATTTGGGAGTCTTTCCCCCTTTTTTTTAAATCAGGCAAATTTTCTCAAGCTCGTAACGTAATCTAATTCATTTGATATATATATATATATATATATATATATATATATATATATATATATATATATATATATATATATATATATATATATATATATATATATATATATATATATATATATATATATATATATATATATATATATATATATATATATATATATATATATATATATATATATATATATATATATATATATATATATATATATATATATATAAATTTACCGCCGCTATGCAATTCTTCAGTACGTTATTACGGAATTTAGTCTGTAAAATAAGCAATACAAAAAACAAGGAACAGGAATGTGTCATGGTAACACGATTGCTACACCTCTAAAGTCGTTAGGCTACTCAAAATAAATGCTATTAAAGAGCGGGATATTGAAATATGCTTAAGTGGCTTTCACACTACCGACGGGATTTTCAATAATGGTTCTTTTACACTGTGCCGTAAAACCTTTCACACTAGCATAACTTCGCGCTATGTAATCTTACGACGTACATTTTGGTAACATATGCAGTACTGAGTAAATTCGAGTTTTCTTAGAATTTTACGTGATGTAAGTTTACGTTGCGTTATAATTAGCCCCAACATAACCCCAACCCCAAAAATTGTGTTAAGATTTCTGCAAAAAGCAAGAAAAGTTCAAATTTGTCATTAACCTTTTCCTTTTACTCTGGATGTGACTAAGAAAAGGTACCCTTCAGGTAAATATAGAAAAGTATTTAACCCCCGAACTATATCAACTTGCAGGATTATCTTAAACAACGTGGAATATGGGTGGTGAGGGAGTCCCAGTTCCATCTTAGTGTAACAAAGGTAGCTTTAGCGGGATATAGGCTATTAGTCTCTAAACATCAAGGTGATGTGATAAAAGGCTAAACTTGATGTAAAGAAGAAGGATTGACGAGGGTGACAGTGAGTCTCTGGTATTTCACCGTTATATCGCATTAGCCTAGTGAGAAAGACTAACGTTGGCCTAGTGTGAAATGCTTCGTATCATGGGGGGGGGGGGTACTGTAGGTGACAGCTTGTCTTACATTTCGAAAATCCTATTATATTTAGTAAAGCAGATATAGTTAAGGGCTAAAAATGCAGATATATTATTGAAAAATTTAATGAATTTCAACTCGAAGTAAAGAGCCACCACAGCTCCCACCTTCCGATCTCTATGCTAAAGTGTGGCTCTATTTTCTGAATACTTCAAGGATGAACACTGTATTGCTAGATGAATTTGACAAAAAGTTTTGATTTTTTTTCATCGCAATATATCGAGAATGTAACGACTGTTCGCATTTCTATAAATCTAAGCAATAAATTATTTATTTCAAATGTCTTAAAAAGCAATTAGTAAATAAAACACTTACAATTAATAATTAAAAAATATATAAGACCACACTGGCTTAGCATGACAAGATGAGAAAAAACTCAAGAACAAGAAATAACAAAGATATTTCTGGCCGGTGAAGAAGCGAAAATGCTGTGAAAGGGTAAGTCGACTTCCAAGTGAAAGGATAGCCTTTCATTATTGCATAGAAAGGCTCTATTTATTTTAGTGGTTATGTTTTTACGGTTTGTTTTTATTTATTTTAATGGTTTTGTTTCGCGATATTTTATTATTCTTCTATCTTTGCACTAAGGACGGCTCAGCGGAGGTCTCGGCCGAAACGTTTGCATTTTCCTTTTTCACTGGCCGGAAATATGCTCGTTTTTTCTTCTGCTTGAGTTTTTTCTCATCTTGTTAATTACTAATTGACTACAACTATTGTGCTCTGAAATGGTTTCAGAAAGGTCTGGTCAAAGTTTAGACGAACATCAGCGGGTGGAAGGGGTGACAGCTGTTCTTGAAAATATAAAAAGAATTAACATCGCTGCGCTGTTCAATAATGAACAGCGTTTTGACGCTGTTCATTATTATTTTAACAGATACAACATTTTTAAGTTTTAGACGTAAAACTTTTTCTTGGTCACTAGAATTAATGGTAAAGCTTATGACAGAAATAATGATAATAATTAGCCATGGACGATGGTGATAAAAGGATGGACTAGTGGGATATAACACGCTTGATGGCTAAACTGCAATATGGTTGATTCGTTCAATATTTGCCGTGTCTTTTTCATGCAAAACTGAGGTTGGCTATGTTAAAATCGAATGTCCGGGCGTTCTGAGAATCAGCGACCACAGAGGCTTTATTTCCAATATTTGCAAACTACTAATAAGTAGGGCACAGAAATGTCACCTATATGTGTGCTTTGAAATATCTTAACCTTATTTTTCAGCTTTTTCTTTCTTATGTGTTTTTATACAGTTTTTGGTACTTTGGAACCACACCCAAGAAGTAAAGTTAGGTTAATCCTAACGAAATACAACCTTCATATAGACTTCAGTTTATATATTAATATAATTTGGGCTATATATTTGCACATTAGTGGGGGGGAATAAAGTATTTGGACAGCGCCCCTAACCTAGCCCCCACCCGCCTCTAATGTGCAAATATGTAACCCAAATTATAAAAGTGCAATGCATTCTTCACCCGTTACTTGTCTTTGTGGCTATGAAACCGGTTTTCTGAAATTTAAACTAAGCGTAATACTTTAGTTTGTTTCGTTTTATTAACAAGTACCCATTTTACCTTTTGCTTGTATTTTAGCTTTTCGTTTTTGTGCAATTTACTTAATACTCTTTTTTATGGCTTTTTTATGGATTTTTAAATCACGAATGGCCAAATTAGGACTCGCAAGCCACATTTGGCTCTTCGAAAAAATTAATATTGCTCTTGAAAAGACATATATTGAAAAAACTACTTTACTTCAAAGTATGAAAAACGCACCACTTATTGGTGGTAATCATGGGCGCCCATATGGGGGGGCAGGGGGGGGCTCTTGCCCTCCCCCCCTGGCTGAATGATGCTGCCTTATTTTTATATTTTTGTTCTGAGATTTCTATTATATAGCATTAAAAATAGCAATTAGACAAAGTTTGCCCCCCCCCCTGGAATTCAGCTTATGGGCGCCCATGGTGGTAATTAAAGACTAAATTTAGCAAATTTTTGCTTAGCAAAACGTCACTTCAGAACTTAGCGGAAAAACACACTAAAAAAACAAATTTAATAATAAAAAGGGTCCGAATATTTTAAATTTATGTCGGGAATCCTTTATCAACGGAAATATATATATATATATATATATATATATATATATATATATATATATATATATATATATATATATATATATATATATATATATATATATATATATATATATATATATATATATATATATATATATATATATATATATATATATATACTAAAGTGAACATGTAAATAAAAGGCAAGGAAAAAGATAACGAAAAACAGAGACGAAAAAATAAATAATGAGTTTTTTGTGAGTTATCTTTCACAAACTAATGAATTAGTATGAGCTTTTTCTTGTTATGGAGGAGAACTGCTGAATTATATGAAAATTAAAGCACCAAGGGTAGTGAAAATAAAATGCCTTTATTTATTTTATTTTAGTTTGTATTTATTTATTTTAGTAATTAATTTAATATCAATTATTGGCAAAATCTTAACATAACCAAATGCCCTCCGAATGCCACGGCACGATATGGAGGAGGAATAATCAAACAAATCCACAAAATAAAAAAATAATAAAAAATAATTTACATTCAAAATTACAAATATACTGTATATAGTTATGCAGTTTATAGTAGTAGGGGGTGCCAAATTAAAAACAAAAAACCTGGATGAAAAATGAGCAAAAAAAAGCTAAACGGCACCAAACAGCTTGGGAAGGTAGGGCTTTCTTTTGAAGTTGCAGATGTCTCTGGGAGTAAACAGATTGTTAATTTTGGAACCTTTAAGGACAAAAAGCCTTGTCAAATTTAACTAAATAGATTTCTTTCTCTGTTGTCACGGTTCAAGGTAACACTGACAAAAATGTGATGCTGTCATAAAAACTTCCTAAGTTTGAAACAATCCAAAAAAATCTCTATTTTTAGGTATAAATACAAATAGTATGGACTCAGGTGGCAAATCTGTCCCTCTTTTGGAGTCCTTGGTTTATTACAAATTAGACTAAAATTTAAAAATCATGATAGAATTAAGGTAAATCTTGCGACCAAGGTAGCAAATGTTTTATTCAGATATTTTAAAGCGTAACTGCGGACAAAGTTTAAAAAGGTTATAAGATTTCTTCAATAGCCAATCTAAATGCTTATTATTTTCTCTTGTAGATCATCCTAAGTCTGACTTGCATACTCGAGTAGTTTCCATTTCAAAAATATATGAAAAAAATTTGGCGCCAGAGATCTTTTATTTGACTGATTAAATTACGAAGCTCCTTGACCCGCGTCCTATACTGCATGATACTAAAATCAAATAGGCAACTATAATAATACTATTTCGATCATAAAATTTTTTCGCAAAAATTCAACTAAATGCGTCCTTGTCAAGGTCTGTTGGCACGCGATCCCGGCTCAAATTCGCTAACTACGACATTTCTTAGGAAGAAAGAGATTTTTTGTTAATCCCCCCTGCTATGGGGAGGAGCTATCTTTTAAGGCTACATTCTCAAATCGGGTATATAAGCACAAGGGTAGGGTATGGTAAGCAATCATTTGAAAACTAGATTGTGTGTGAGTAACTGGTTGGAAAAACAACAAAAGTGTAAGTTTTTGTGTTTAACGATAGTGAAAGGGGATTAAATAGGATAGATTTCAAAAGAGTGAGTATGGTCGCTGCAGAGTAAGTTAAATGAGGTGTGGCACTCGTTTCAGTGTACCAGCAACTGGTTATGAAACATAGCCATTCTTATATCGGTTTTACTGTGCCTCAAAATCCCTATTAATTGTTGGAAAACACAACTATGTTTGGGTTTTTATATCGATTTTGTTGCACCTATATTCGACCCCCATTGTTGAAAAATCAACCCTCGAGTATGTTATACTTTTTCCAAACCACTGTTATGTTTCCCAAAACGTGCATTTTCACCCAGGCTTTTATTTTGGACTAGGTCGCCGCTTTATAGAAAACGTTAACTTAGGCAGGTAGTCTGTAAAATAAGAAAAAAAACTACTTGAAATTTTACAAATTTCAGAGGTTTCTGGTTCGGGGACAGCCCAAAGGCAGTTGCTTTATTAAAGAGACTAGCAGCTAGCAGTTGAACAGCCAAGCAACAAGTAGTTAAAAGCAGATGGAATGGCAGGCCATTCGCCCCAAGTTTTTTGCCCCATCCTAGATTTTGAAAAATCTATTTTTGGTATTTTCATTGTAAAAAAAAAACATCGAAAAAAGAACAAAATTGGACCACATAGATTTTGAAAGCAATTTTTTTACGCATCCTGATTCTAAAAAATCCCCAACCCCTTTCCACCTCCTAAGTTTTGATAAATTTTTGCTTTTGTCCAGAAAGTGCCTGACTGAGCGTATCAGAGAACCATACTATAGAAGTTTCAAGCTCCTATCTGCAAGAATGTGGAATTTTGTATTTTTTGCCAGAAGAAAGACCACGGATGCGTGTTTATTTGTCTTTTTTTTGTTTTTTTTTCCTAGGGGTGATCGTATCAACTCAGTGGTCCTAGAATCTCGCTGGACGGCTCGTTTGAGCGGAAATTAAAAGTTCTAGTGTTCTCCAAAAAATGGAGGGCAAATAGGCCCCCTTCCAAGCTCATTTTTACCCAAAGTCACCCGATAAGAACTTATAGATAGTCGTTTTGTTCAGCATGGTCAAAAAATATAATAACTATGTCTTTGAGGATGACATTATCCCTCACATTCCCCGGGGAAAGGTCTGCAAGTTATGAACTTTGCCCAATGTTTGCATATCGTATTGGTTATTGGTAAGCTTACAGAAGTTTTCAGGGGGGATATTTTCTGGTAGTTTGGGGGGGGGGGGGGTCGGGTGTTACGTGGGAAGATCTTTCCATGGAGGAAGATTTAATGGGGAAAGGGAATTTCTATGAAGGGGGCGCCGGATTTCCCAGCGTTATTCAAAAAAACGATCAGAAATTAAATATAAAAAAAAACAATTTTTTCAACTGAAAGTAAGAAGCAACATCAAAACTTACAACGAACAGAAATTATTACGTATATGATTGGGTTCGCCCCCTAGTGATTAACTCGCTCTTTGTGCTAAAGTTTTTTTTTTACTTTCATCAGGGCTATTTATTCTAATTAACGGCCTTTGGGATTAAGTGGTCATTGAATGTCGCTCCTTACTTTCAGTTAAAAAACTTGTTTTTTTAATTTAATTTTTCAAAGTCATAATACAATCACTTTTGTTAGTCGTAGCAAATACTTTTAAAATTAAAAATACTTCCTAACGGGAAGAGGAATTATCGAAGAAACTGGTAGGCTTACAAATTTCCTGATTTACTTTTATATGTATAAAACGTAATGTTAATTAAGTTTGAATTGTGATACTTATCTGCTGCTCTAATGCCGTATATTTTACAAATAGATTTTCTAAGAATTTGTTTTCTAAGATCAATTTATCACATTTTTCAGACCTCAAAGTTTGTATTAATAGTATACTTAAGTTGTTTTGCCATGAAACAATATATAGCGTAAGTTTTTTGTAAACGTGGTAATTGTCTACCGCGCAACTCCTCTTCGCCCAACGCACAGTATACTTATGAATGTAGACGAGCCCTCATTGAAAACAGGTTGAAACTATTTTAATTAAATAAATAAAAAAATTACGGCATAAATTGAATAAAATCGCTCTATATGAATTCACATCTTTTTAGTAATAGCGTATAAAAAGCAGTTGTATAGAAACCACTAAAGGCAGTTACACCGGTGTTCATTCTTTCTATATTGCAAGGAAACTAACCCACAGAGAAGCAAGGATATAGTGTCTCCCCAACTTATTATAAGAGCAAAACCCTTGAATTTTAAATTTTAACAGTATTTAAAAAAAAACGGGCAAAAGTCATTCTTTAGGCCTTCGCCCTCTTAAAAATTTATTTCCGGAAGCTTTAGCTGCATTACAGTGAAAATTGTAAAATCATAAACTTTTGAGACAAGACTTTAGGCTCCCCAGTACAGTCTTCCCCCTTGCCCCGTAGTAGACCCTTGAAAAGTATTATTAAATATGTCATATGTCGCAATTCTAAGTGATGTTTCTCCTTCAATTGCTATTCTATTTTTTTTCTTTTTTTAAAGCTTTTAAACCATTATACAACAAAACTTGACTCTAAAACTTTTAAAGATTTATAGGATTTTCATTTTCATTTAGTTCTGTAGTTTAAAATGGTCAGTATATTATTATTTGTCAATTATTTGTTTGGTTAAATAATGGTTTAATTTTTCAAAAGCGCTGGAGGTGAAAATTGTGGCCTTTTAGAGGGTAAATTATATATAGAAAAAAAATCTTGCTTCATCACTCTGAGATGTGATTAAAGATAATTATTATATCTAGGTATTTACAAAAAAAAAAGAATGTAAGCCATTTTACAATAGAAAACACATAGGTGTCTGTATTTTTTTAAATTCTGAAGGGATGGGACTGAACCACTTAAATTTTCTAGTCTATATTACCAAAAGCTATTATTAACGATTAGATTATTTTTCAGATTCATAATGAAGCAATTTGTTGCTGTCCTTCTCTGTTTTGCTTACGCAACGGCTGATAAGGTTTGTTTTTTTCTTCCTTAAACTTAAGGTTTTTAGCATATGTTGCTGATATATCAAATATAATAATTGTTTAAGATGCCCATATGCTAATATCGTAATGAGAACTTAGAAACTTTGCGGTTGATAGGCGCAGGGGCGGGTCCTGGGGAGGTTTTAGGGGCATGTATCCTCTTGCTGAGTAGGGTAAAAATTGTACAAAAAAAGAGATAAGATGGGGCTAAAAATACGATTTGGGGAGCCCAAGTTTTCTTGATGCTCCTCCGCCAACATTAATTCCGTATCCGCCTTGGAAAGCAGTTTAAAACAGAAGTGCATGCAGCTTTGCAGGGAATGTATACGGAAATTGAAGATTAATAGTGGTGCATTTTTTAACGTCAATGGGGGAAAACCGAAATAATTAATCTTATTAGTTTGAGTTATCTTCGATTTTAGACTTAAACGAAGCAGTATTGTCTCTGGAGAAAGCCACTTATGTTTTCTAAGTGAAATGTCTTTAAGGACAACGCTCTAACCAAAATACATAATCTCTATAATAAGAAAACTATCTGATCATTGGTTATCTCCATAGATAACATTGCTTCATTTAAGAGTCGCAACGGATAATTTATGTTTATCATTAGCAAAAGTGGTGGCAGTTACAGGGGTGATAGAGGTATATAATTAATAAGATTCTAGAACCTTAATGAAAAGTTAGACTTGCTTGGTAAATAATTTTAGCTTGTCTGGTATCATTTTTAAATTATTTGGTCTTGAATTTGTTTAGTTAAAATCATAATGAAGCTTGAAATACAAATGTATTTTATACTTTTACGCATTGTAGTTTTAGATTTCTAATTTGGGCAAATAGAAAACCAATAAAATAGAAACAGAACCCAGAAGAAGATTTTGGCAAATCAGGAGAAAAAGCAATAATATTATTTATTCTCAAGAAATAATATAATCTTAAAAGCGGATCCTTAAGTTTTTCAGTGCTGACATATACCAAGAACTTCCTGAAAGGAACATAGTGACTGGTACAGCTCTTCTTTTTCAATAATGTGTAAACAAAAATTAGTGAGCCCAATCCTAAGCATTCTCTTGTAATCAAATGTTATATAATCTCAAGAATTTTACTGGCAAAATAGATGCAAAGACCAAAGAATATAAGAAAATAAGAGGAAGAAACCAAAGAAAGTAACATTATGAAATTGAAGATTGAGGAAACCAAAGAAAGATAAGAAAGTAAGAGGAAGAAACCAAAGAAAGTAACATTATAAAATTGAAGATTGAAGAAACCAAAGAAAGATATAAGGAAGTAAGAGGAAAAAACCAAAGAAAGTAACATTATGAAATTGAAGATTGAACAAACCAAAAAAAGATATAAGAAAGTAAGAGGAAGAAACCAAAGAAAGTAACATAAACAGTCTTCCTTTTCATTACGACCCTAAAATTAAATTACTTAGATATCTGTTATATAGCTGACTTTAGAAAAATGTCTCTCTATGTTGAAAAACCATTTTAAAAGGTTAAAAATTATAATTGTAGGTTTATATAGTCGTGTTTTATTAAGATAATCAATATATTTTTTTTTTTCACAGTTGCCTGGACATGGGTATGGCTACGCAAACCAGAGACCAGACAACCCTCTTGAACTTCCTCTTCCGTCAAGCAATGATGTAAGTTCTTTTTTCTCTGTTTTCGTTATCACTCCCTCTCTCCTCCTTCTCTTTCTGACCCAGATATAGATGTCTTCCAGTATTTTCTCCCTCTATATCTATCTAAATATATCTATGCTGTTTTAATACAAATTTTGCTATCCCTTTTCAGCCATGGTAATAGATTTTGCTTTCTATCTCTTGCCCCCTCGCTCCTCTCTATTCCTCTTTTAAGCTCTCTTTCTTTTTCCCTCTATCAATCTTTTTTTCTCTTTTCCCAGCATTTGATGGATCGGTAACTTTTTATGTTTTTTTTTTTTAAATAGCTTACATGTTTTAAATACTCCAACTATATTGTCGTTAACTGAAATCTTTTCGCTAGAAGCGTATCGTACATACAAGAGATTGTTGGAGGAGGGAAACAGCTACCAATAAAATTTTAGGTAATTTTGGGGTAAAAAAGTGGTTTCAAAGGGGTTGTGACCATTGGCAAATAATTACATTTGGAACGAACGACTGTGATGTAAACCTACTCAGACTTCGATCAAAAAGCTGGAATCTTGTCATTATTTAATCAAATTAACGTTTGTCGCTCCCCTTTCAGGAAGTATTACTGCTACCTCCTGCAGAATCAAGACAATCAGACACAGTTGAGGAAGTGACGATGGATCCATTAAAAATGTTGATGATGGTTGTTCCTGGGACCCCTGGTGAAGACTATCCCATTCTTGACACAATCCCTGAAACAAGCTTTAGATGTGAGGATGTTGCTACAGCTCCTTTTGGATACTATGCGGACACAGACCCTGCTTCTGGTTGCCAGGTAAGTGACCAATGTCTAACCACAGATATCCCTCTTCTGATAATCGGCTATTTAGTAGCAAAAATAATGATTAAAACACAAACTGAACTGCATTAGGTACAACAGAATCTTTCAAGCAGGTTGACAATCCTCCTTATTTTCCCCGCCTAATCAGTGGTGCTAATTCACAGAATTTAGCAGTTTTCAAAATCAAGGGGGACAAAAAATCTGGGGGCACCTCTAAATTTCTCTATATCTCTTCCCCTTTTCCAACTCTCTCTCTGCCTCTGTCAATCTCTATTAGTCCCTTATCCAAAAATTAAATTTTAGCTGTATCGCTGTTGAAGAGAAATATGGGACAATGTTATGTGAAAGAAAATACATCAGATTATATTAATTGCATATGATTTTTTACATTTCAATACATTAATCTTGATTAAGTGGCTACTGAATGAACAAACTATTCTTGTGCACGAGTCTGCTTGTGTGCAAGGTAAACAAAGGTTTATTTGCCCAGTAAACAAATTATTTTAAAGATGATACTGTAAATACTTTAGTTTTTCACTATTTACATTTACTGTTTACTTTACTAGAGCCTTAATTGGACATAGTTATGCGTAAGGCATTGAACCAACAAAGTTAAAAAAAATAGAAAACTTATAACATAGTGAGTGTAAAAGAACTTGGATCAAGAGAGGGGGACAGAATATTACCGTAATATTTAGCACAATATTTGAAAGGTCCTTTAAGGATAAAACCTTTAATTTGATTGAACAACTAATATAACCCAAATAATATATATAGGCTACCCACAATAGCATGCTGAGAAAATTTGTTTTTAAAAAGAATTCTTTGTTTTTATGCAAAACTGAGAAAGCGTACATGAAACCAATTGCCTCTGGCCACGTACTGGATCTATCCTAGAGATCTTTATCCCCCTTCAGAGCCCCCCCCCCTCATCATGCTGATACCAAAAATAAGATCGACCCTGCAATAGTTTGACTTTAAACGAACACTAAAGAACCTGATTACATTTCTATTGTCCCTCACACGCTAAAATTAGCCCTATTACTTAAAATTCTATAGTCCTGTAATCGGTGTTTTAGAGTTTTAATCCCTTGTTTTTAGATTTCAGCATCAAAGTCTAAAAATTCGATGTCAAATGTTACGGCTAGATTTACTTACTTTTTGTGGGCCAATGGGAAGGGTTATCCACTTTCCAAAATCGTGTACACCATACTGCTTGTACCGTACGTACCGCAGGAGGCATGATATTGTAAGAGCGCGCCTACGAGGAGGGGATTGAACAAAATGCAAGAGGTACACCATGGAATGGATATTGGGTTGCCCCTCGAACCAGTGTTATGTCTTATTTCAGTAGGCCACAGTATTCTAAATCTAAAAGCCAAAACCCTAGTAGCAAAATATAAATTAATATAGAAAATAAAAAAAATAAAAATAAAAAAAATAAATAAAAAAAACAAAAAAAATAAATATATTTGCTAAAACCTTTCTTGGTATTAATTTATAACATTAGTGCACTTAACTTTTGAAAATTTTCGCCTAAAGTGTGTAAAACCCCTTTGAAAGCCTCTGGCCCACGAAAGACAGTGACCGCTTAATTTGGGAAGTACTTACTTAGACTATATTGTTATACATTTTTAACACCTTACTATTTTAGAAATTAAACTATTCAGGGAAAGTAGAAGACTTCAACTGACTTGCATGCTGACATGAGACTACAGTTAACAGATAGTATATTTAAGACTAATTACAGAAGATATAACCAGGACTTGTTACCAATTTAGGTATTTTTATCATGAAAGAAAAAGAGAGATTACTTCCTAGATAAAGAGGGTCCTTTAACTTCATTGGTTTATATCTGCGACGTAATTTCGTAAGCCAATCAAAACAAAAGGATAACTATTATAGACTTTCGTGCCATAAAGCGTATTTAAATTCAATTGGTTAATTTTGGGGTGTATTTTCTAAGCCAATCACATTATTCCTTCAGTTGGCTTTTTTACCTGTTGTTGTTTTCACACATTGTTGCTATGTCAAGTTCTAAGTCAGTAAAAAGAACCTAATTTTTTTAGGCACACCATTTACTAGTAACCTCTCTGTTTCTCTGCAAACATTTCAACTGTGTTTATCCGCTTGAATTGCTGGGTTTTAACAACTAAACTTATATGTACCTGAAGACATTCTCCGTAATCAAATAAGCAGGTGTGAAATTATGTTTTATCGGATATTTTTTGCGCAGGCACATTGATAGTGGGTGGGGAGGTTTCTAAGCTTGATCATCCGGAAGGATATTTCCATATTTTATTATTATTCCTTTATTTTTCGTAATATTTAGAAACTTTTTAGCTATTCTGACGAGTTTACCCCCACCCCGCCCTAACTATATTTGAGGTCTGGGAAATAAATTCCTGCTTTTATGCGTGTTTCAGAATGCTTATGGCCAGAGCTAACAAGATATGCATTGATTCACAAGTGAACAGATCAGTCGAAGTTCCTATAACGTTTGAAGATCATACTTTTGAATTTTGTATAGCGTTTAAATTTAACGTTTGAACATATTATTTGAAGTTCAAATGACGTTGAAGTAAAAATTCAGTTTTTGCGATGAATCATGTGAGTAGCCGGACAATGACACAACAATTTACTACCTTACTACCTATTTTAAAACCTGATCATCTATTTAAGAGTCTTGTGACGCATAATTGACGTTGAATAAATGCCCAGCTTAACCTCAATATTTCATGAAGCGTGTCACCAAGGACATTTTGAGATTTAAAATTTATGTCTGAGTTTTGGCCATATCAATATGTTCCAGTTCTAATTCTCCTGGTGCATCTGGACAAGTTGCCACAAATTATACCAATTAATTTTGAACGTTTTTCGGAAAAACATTTCATTCTAGCGATCTAAAAAAAAATCCTACGAAAAATAGTAATTGTCTAACAATAGTATGTTTTTTGTAGAATGTTACGCACTAATTTTCTGGTATCCGGCCCAAACATGCTTAAACTGCGTATCAGAACAAAAGAAGAGAGGGAAGTGGATTCGTTGGTTTTTTGGAATAACTTTAAAATTCCATGCAACAAGGTCCATTAAACCATTTTGAAACACATAATGGAAAATATTCTATTTTTAAGTTTTCAATGTTCAACCACCGTCTCAACTTCTTAAATGACGCCTATGTGCCACAAGCACACGCCTATAGTAATGCAAAAGGCGTTATGTTATACTTCTTCTATTCTATTTGGAATTTATAGCTCTTTGAAACTCAGCATCTTTAGGTCCAACCCACTTTTCCAAAGTTTTACCACTTTGTGCGTCAAGTTCTTAAAAAGCTTAGATGCACAGAGAGCCTTGAAACCCAACCGATTAAAAAAGCCTAACCAAAATCCTTCAACTCATAGATCACTTTACATATGAGAGCAATTTGCAATCTAAACCGAACACATTTCATGGAAAACATCCGCCATACTAATCAAAACAGAACACCACAAGAGCAATACTACAATATAAAATTAGTAATATTCTAAGTTCAAGCAAATGTCTTTGCATTTTGCAGATTCAGACTTGTAGGCTTTGTAGAAACTTTAGGTGGGAAAAGTGACAATTTATCGAGGGTGGTCAAAAATGGTCACAGATTAGAAACAAAAAACGATTTTAGGTGAAACATATGGAAGATATGATAAGCCTTGAACATAGACTGTATTATTGGGGGAACAGAAAAAGCCCAATGTCTTGGGGATTTACATGGAAGTTTATGTATCTATCCAACAAATTAGCATTTCATAGTGCAAATGAATTTAGTAATCAGTTTTGACTGTTTTATCCCACAAAGATCTTAGTTCCGCATTCAAAAAACCTGACAGTTCGAAATTGCCCTGATAACAAATTGCTCTTATAATAAAAGGATGAAAAATAATATCATCTACTTAATGGATACAAAAAAAAATTCGGGGACCCTTCTTCGAATAGTTATAATCTCTCTGTCAACTTCTGCAGAAGTATCATATAACTAAAAATAAAGCTATAACCATTTTCATTTTGTCAGTGGTTCCCATTATACCCCATTAAACAATGATTAACTAATACCCGTGAAAAGTTAATGGGTTTTAAAACTTTGGTTTCACCTCAGTAAATACTTAAATATCTGTTTAACCATAATTGTTTTGGCGCAACCACAAAAAGACAAAAATTTAGTTGTCAGTGGCAAATGAGAAACGAATGCTAGCAATCATAGTCATCACTAGAGAGGGGCGAGGGGTAGCTGTAATTGTATGCTTTTTTCAAGGTCAGGGTGGAGGGACAATTTTGTACTTTTTCAAAAAAATTTGCAATAAAGATAATAACAAAGGGTTTTTATTAGTGAAAAACAAAAAAAAAGATATTTCCAAATCTTGGAGCGGCAGTGGCCCCACCCCCACCCCTTCAGCCCTGTATTGACGGGCTCTAGATCTTTTTTCTACTGATTTTGTTTTTTCTAGGCCTTCAAACTACGTTAATCAGAGCACTCTGGTTTGCCCCCCTCCCATTTGCCCCCCTCCCAAAAAATGGAGAAGAAACTTATATAGCCCATACCACTTTCAGTAATGAATCCAGGAATAAAAACATACTCTGGAAAGGTATTGCCAAGCTTCCATGTTAACTCTCTTCTGATTTCTAAGTCTTAGAAATTTGAATACTTGACAGGTACAATACCTATTGAAATTTTGACAAAACAATATTTTACATTAATTTTCAGTTATCAATTTCCTTTTCTCGAGTTTTAGTTCTTAAAATACAATTCATGTTATTTGAGTAGAATTTTAATGCATATCAATGGGTTTTTTTTTCTAAATTTAGGAAATGTATTTACAGATTTTTGAAACCTTACAAATTGGGACTGAGCAAAGTTGTGAAGCTGGAAATAGTTGTCTCGTACTTAATTTAAGCAGAAGATCTATTTTGCAAGGTTTCACTTTTATGACACAAAATGACACATGAAACAAAAAGCCACAAACAAAATGACACAAAAAGCCATGCTGTAATGACCCTCCAGGGGAAAATAAGGACAATAAAAAACTTCAGAGGGTTCATTATATTTGCCCCTCTTTGTTCTTGGATAAATTTAAAACAAAGTAATAATTCATTTTAATGAAGATATTACTACCTATTAAAGCACTTAAAGTGCTTTATTTTAGTACCGTCAAGCTTATTCTGATAAAATTGTACACCCTCCCCCTCCCTAGGAATCCCTTATCCCCAGTGGAACTCTTTCTCACAATAACAATTTTATTAAATGTAAAAAGGTAATAAAAGGAATCTATATTTATCACTTTTCCGTCGTGCTTTCCGTAAAGCATTTTCCGTCATTTCATATATTCTTCACAGTATATTTTTTCTGTCAGATTCTAAGGAAGTTTCATATAACAAAAGATGAAAATCTAATGTGTTTTTTTTTTTACATTGTAAATAGCTCCCATTCAACTCAAGTAAACCATTATTAAATAATAACCCGTTAATAGTAAATAGTTCTTAGAACGGTGGTTTCATCTTCGTAAATACTTAAATATGTGAAACCATAATTATTTTCTCGCAGCCACAAAACCAAAAAATTACCTTATCACACAAAAAAGCAATCATGAAATTATGAAAGATCTAAAGTTACTTTAGAACGAAGGGGGACTTGTCAAAACAGGCATGATATGTGTCAATTATCAGAGACTGAGGGAAATTCGTAAGGCCTACGGAGGGGGCCTGTACCAGAGACGGTTTTTGGGGAAAATAAAGGGGGCACTTACCCTAGACACAGAAATTTTAGGGGTGCAAAATTTGAAGTTAATATTCTAACCGTTATAATCATTTTGAAATTTTATTTTTACTAAAATAATTAAATTAAAATAATTAATAACAATTAAAAGCAAATAAAAAAAATCAATTATTAATTAATCAAGAATTGAAAATAATTTTTCTATAAAATGAAACTTTTGTTAAAATTTGTCCTAAAAATTTTGTGGGAGACAGGGAGGAGGCGCTAATCAAGATTTTACCCTTGGCGCAAGAGAGTTCAGAATCACCACTGGCCTGTACTGCCCCCTCTTTGCACACACACCTAAATATATATAATGCGTAGTTAAGAGTGACTGGTAATGGCTATTTCACGAAGTTTTTGGGAAGTATAAACCCAAAGTTTGGGGAAGGGTGCATATATCTAGTGTCATTATAAACATTGCCGTCAGTCAGAATTACAAAGCTGCTAAATACGAATTTTGGGAGGGAGTAAAAACTGGGTAAACATCCCCTATTAAGTCGTTACTTTCAAACCATGGTTCAGCCATTTTCGAAAACTGCATAGGCTACACTAGGAGCAAAGTATAAACACATACTGAACAAGTACTGACAAAACCTATCCTCTCCACACAAAAAAGTGACCCTTTTTCCGCGTCTCCGGAGACGATTCCATACCTATGCGAACCTGGGGGATAATAACCTAAGTTCCGAAGGTGATTATACTTGTTCCGTAAAAGCTGTATTAAATTTAATTTATTGGCTCGGAGCGATTAAGTAGTACAGCACTTTCCGTCTAGGGGCGCTGAGGTACGCGGGGTCACTTTTGGAGAGTTTTGTCAGTACTTGTTACGTAGATGACTATACTTTGACTAGGAGGCATATGCCACCCACGGTTAGAAGTGAACGTTATCTGCTTGTTTAGCAATTTTATGGCACCCAACCAACAAAAAACTTACTTTTGAGACCTAACTCTCAATGTTACAAAAGTAAATAAAGCCACTCGCGAATCTTAATACCTATTAATAGGCTCGTACGCATGAACTTTTAGAGAGAGGATACCAACATTTTTATATTTTTTTAGGGGGGGGGAATAATAAAGATTAAACTCTATTTGATAATTTGAATAAGAAATGCCAAGATATTCCTAAAAATTTAGGGTTCCGAAGGCAAGAACGTACCCAGGATTCTTTTTTTTGGGGGGGGGGTGCAAAAAACATTAAGAAACGTGGGGGGGGGTAATAAAAACATAAGAAACGCATCAAAATGGGTTTGTGTTCATTTCTGTTACGCGTTTATGATTCGAATAAACACTTCGGGGGTTCAAATCCCCCTGGATTTGGCCTTGTCCGAGGGTGTCCCCTTCTTGTTTGCGTCCCTTCTCTGATGAATTCCGTTTCCAGATTTTAATAATTTATGTCGTCGTATTGTCAGATATCGACAGATACATCGTCAGACATCCACTTTGATAGATCTGTCATCAGCTTCATTAGGCTATCTTTAAGAAAAAACTGGTTCACGAAATATCTAATGGGAAGGTCAAAAAACCCCGACCTTGATAAACGCAAAGATACGCATTCAGATGAAAGAAAAAGTAGAACCCGTTTGACACGAAACCAGTCATGGAGAAAATCCTCAACAGAAAATAATCTTTTATCTTGCCCCTTCGTAATTAACCATAAGTTTTGATGTCATGTTTAAAAATGAAGATGATTATTATTTACTTTCAAATCCGTTTTGAACATGTTATTGAGCGAAATATTATTTCATGGAAGGTGTCTGTGGCAATGCAAAAGGTGATATGTGATTTTTTCTGGTCAAATTGAGATTTATGGCGATATGAAAGATTTTTAGCCCTCAGTGCGTTTGATTAACGGTCCAATCCACTTTCCGATCTTATTTTGCTCTGAAAGTACTTTAAAGCTTTTCAAAATGTGTTACTTTTGTTATAGGCACTTGTGGAAGTAGTTAGTTTGGAATAGAATCCATTAAATACTGCTACTATTATTACAATACTACTAAACAATCCACTGTACTACCAAGCCGTGTGTAGCTAACCAAGCTACTCACGCTCCTCCTCAATCCCAATCTATTCAAAGCCTCCCTCTTTACACCCTCGCTTGAATATCCAATTTCCATTAAATCTTTCTTATGAACACCTCCTCCCCCATTCCGGGACGATGTTTTTCATTTGCAAAGCGTCAAACACCAAATATCCCCACCCCGCAAGGCTCTATGGCCGGGAATGCAGGGAGAGACAAAAAAATTGATGACATCGATTGTCAAAACATTTGTTCCGTATTTTTCTTTGTCTTTGAGGACAAGGAAAAAATTTTACTTGAATAAAAAAATGGTTGTTCGAGAGAGATCAAAAACACTAAATATGTTTTTTCAGTCTATTTTTAGTTTACAGCTGTGATTCTCAAAGTGGGCACTACCATCCCCTGGTGAAGTGATTCAGGGGGCGGATATGGTCGTAAGTGCATTATAGTGATCGGAAATAATATACTTCAGATGCTTTCGAAATAGTGAATCGTGGTGATATAAAATTACTGTTGATGAAAAAATAGCCGATGTAGGGGTTACCAACTTTCGTACATCGTTCACCAGGTGGCAGGTGTCAAGTTTGGTGAAAGTATGCCAAGCGTAGCAGAACTTTACCAAGCGTTACGGGGACTGCGCTGCGCGTTGTGGAATTGTGCGGTTTACATGGCGCTTGTATGACAATATGTGGGCACATTCCTCTCATCACAGGTGCGCGATGAGGAGAAGGAGTCCAGTTAGTGTCCATCCCTGCCAAAATAGAAAACATATCCCCTTTTTAAGTCATGTATTATCTGTGAAAAGTCCTAAAAATGAAATATTTTGTATGCTAGATCCCTAACCTTGCTGGACTTCGGTCCCTAGCTCATATCAAGTCTTGACGACTGAAACCCTACCCCTCATGTTTATCTCTCAAATTGCTCCTCTTTTTTATAAGGGGTAGCTTATAAGGAGTGGCTTGTTCTTGTACTCCTCTATTTTAACTTGTTTTGACTATAATTTCTGCTCTGCCGAGGTTGGTACTGCTTGTTAGTTCGGTGCAACCTTGGTCCTCCTGGGCTGACTCTGGTTGCAGAGGCTGCAGATGTGTATCTCCATCGTTGGCTCTGCTTGACTATAACAATCTGCTCCAACCAAGCTGCCCCCCACTAAGATAGAATTAGTAAATTACACTGCTGAAGCTACTATGCTCTCCATTATTCAAGGTGGATGTATATCTCTGCTGGATCTAATAGTAAATTAAGCCGTTGAACCTCTTTCGGATGAAAGTCTATGCCCCTGAAAATCAGTTTAGCATATATCAAGGCAGTGCCCATATGGTTTGGCTTCTGTATTGATGAATCCCAAAAATGAAACACTTCAGTAAATAATCGTGACTTCAAATCACCACTGATTACGGATTACGGAGCTGAATTACGACTGAATTACGGAGCTGCGTCACTCATTGAGCATTAACAGTTTGGTCATTGATCCTTATGGTCGTTTCACATTGACTGGTAAAAACTTTCACGGATCTGAAGCATGCAAGCTGGTATGCATTCGGTTGCTCACAAAGCACCACATTTTCTTTACAAAATTGTGTATACCATCTGGTTCGTGCCACGTATGGTGGAATTGTGATTTACCTTGCCTCGAGAGGTAAAGCGTGGCGTAAGTTTTCCATACATGGGTAGCTAAACTAGTGCTGTTCTAAAATTCACACCCAGGATTTGCAAAGAGTGTACGACTCTTCGCAAGTCCTGTAATAAACATGGTTTGAGTTGAATCCACCAAATGTGACTCGCCCAAGCTGTGTCGAATGCCGGAGTTTGCAAAATCGCATTACTGTTTCATTTTTCATTGTTTGAAACCCTAAATTAAACAATATTTTTCACCCATCAGAGAGTAAACAATTGCTTTACGGACAATCCTTCTCTAACTAATATTATAAAGATAAGTATTGAGCTAGATAAATAGAATTTCGTGGTAATTTTAGGATTTGATGCTTTAATCGGATTCTTGAAAGTTTATTTCAAATGGAAGTTAAAGCTTTTACTTTCTTTAAGATATCCGAGAAAGTTTGTCTGGAAAAATGGTCATTTTATCTCATAACTTTACTCTCTGTTACCCGTAATTCCTTTAAACTTTTGGATTTATACGGTATTTACAAAATTATTCAGTTGCTTAACTTTATACTATTTACGATGACCCCTGTTTATTTAATTTTTTTCGAATATAGTTACAATACAACTTGGAATTAGTCCTGAATTAAAGTAAAATAATTAAAATTTAACAATCATTATAATAAGAATTGCCACTAAATCGTTTTAAAATGGTTCAAACCTTAATGAAAATCACACCATCATATTCAGTGTACCAGAGAACCCTACTGTAGAGGTTTCAAGCTCCTATCTACAAAAATGTGGAATTTTGCCTGAAGAAAGATCACGGATGCGTGTTTATTTGTTTTTTGGTGTTTTTTTTTTTTCCCCAGGGGTGATCGTATCGACCCAGTGATCCTAAAATATCGTGGGAGGACTCATTGGAAAGGAAATTAAAAGTTCTAGTGTCCTTTTTAAGTGACCAAAAAATGGAGGACAACTAGGCCCCCTCCCACGCTCATTTTTTCCCAGTCACCTGATCAAAATTTTGAGACAGCCATTTTGTTCATCATGGTTGAAAATATGATAACTATGTCCTTTAGGATGACTTAATCCCCGAATTCCCCGGGGGGAGGGCTGAAAGTTATCAACTTTACCCAATGTTAACATATAGTATTGGTTATTAGGAAGTATACAGACGTTTTCAGGGGGGATTTTTTCTGGTAGTAGGGGGGGGGGGGTAGGGGGTTATTTGGGAAGATCTTTACATGAAGGAAGTTTTCATGGGGGAAGGGACATTGCTATTAAGGGGGCGCCGGATTTCCCAGCATTAATTAAAAAAATGATCAGAAATTAAATATAAAAAAAACAAGTTTTCCAACTGAAAATACGGAGTAACATCAAAACTTAAAACAAACAGAAAAATATTACGTATATGATTGGGTTCACCCTCTAGTCAGTACCTCGCTCTTTAAGCCAAAGATTTTTTAGCAATCTCATAAGAGCTATTTATTCTAAATAACGGCCTTTGTGATTAAGGGGTTACTTTTAAAGAATTGGAACAAAATTTGACCTTTAGCTTACAGAGCGATGTATTGACTAGGGAGCGAGCCCCCTAATATACGTTTTAAAAATATATGCATATAGAAGTTCGTTACATAAGTTAATTCGTAAGTTACGTATATTTATTACTAATAAAAACGTTCGTAAATAAAATTAAAGAAGTTTCGAGAAAGCCATTTAACCAAATAAAAGTAAAATTAATATGCAAATTTTTTTTTAATTATTCATTTACGGTGAGCAAAAAACCAAACCTGAATTAATACAAAAACGTACAAAAATTAAATAAAAAAAACAAGTTTTTTAAACTTAAAGTAAGGAACGACTTTAAAACTTAAAACGAACAGAAATTATTCCGTATATGAAGGGGGCTGTCCCCTCCTCAACCCCTCGCTCATTACCCTAAAGTTTGACTTTCTCACAACTCTTATTTTTTTTAATACTAAAAAACTTTAGCCTAAAGAGCGAGGCGTTGAGGAGGGGACAGCCCCTTTTATATACGGAATAGTTTCTGTTCGTTTTAAGTTTTTACGTCGCTCCTTACTCACAGTTAAAATAACTTGTTTTTTTATTTAATACTGTAAAGGATGCTTGGGTGGTTTGCCAAATGATTTTAGAAATTGATATTTATTCAAGATATTATGAGTCCCGAGTTGATCTAAATATGAATTTTTCACGAAGAGTTATTATGATTCTTAAGCGTTGAGTAGCTGGGCTAGATGGTATGGTCTCTGAATGTTTCGTTAATTGGTAAATTGAAGAATATATTAACCATCTATAGATTCTCATACTTAGAGTTTATTTATCTAGTGGGTTTTACTTAGTTACCGTCGGATTCTATCACGTTAACAATACCCACTATGACTCATAAGATAACTATAAGATAATTAATCCATTTGTCTGACTGTAGGGCACAGCAGGAGACGATCCCGCCGCTGACGAAACATTTTCTGGAGAACACATCTGGAGAAAATTCATTTTTTCCTGGAGAAAATTCTCCATAAAACTTAATATGAAACAATTTTCATTTCTAGGTGTTCCACGTCTGTAATGACAATATCAAATCATCATTCCTTTGTCACAATGGGTCACTTTTCAACCAACAAGCCTTCGTATGTGATTGGTGGTTCAATGTTGACTGCCAAAAACAAAAGGAATACTATGGATTAAATAGTGAAATTGGAGTAATCCCCCTTCCATCAAATGCAGGCAAGTATTCTTAAGATTCATCATCGCCATCAAAGAACAAATAATCCATCTTACTCGCATAATTTAATGTCGATAACTCTCAGCCAATCATAACAAATACAACCCAACTGGATTTGTCAGTTAGTTTCTGATAATCATAAAAAAGTTCACGTTATTTTTTCTTTTCTTTTGTATACCAAAAAATGAAACGAATACTTCTCCATATTTAGATCACATACTTCATACAAGCCAGATTTCGTTTAAAGATGACAGCAAGGCCATATCCAGGGGAGGTGGTTAGGAGGTAAGCATTCCCCCCCCCCCCCTCCCCCGAAAAGGTCGTTTGACTCGTAGAAACGTATATATATATATATATATATATATATATATATATATATATATATATATATATATATATATATATATATATTATATATATATATATATATATATATATATATATATATAATATATATATATATATATATATATATATATATATATATATATATATATATATATATATATATATATATATATATATATATATATATATATAAAAATAATTGAGGGTGCAACAGTGGCGGATCCAGGGGGCGAGGGCGCGCGCACCCCCCTAACATAGTCTAAAGTAGTGTAATTTACTTAATTAACGCAAGTTTGTGTTAATTAAACTTGCCCCTAACGCAAGCTTATCGGATCAACGTCTTTTGCCCCCGCCCCTCCCCCCCCCCAAAAAAAAAAATAATCCTGGATCCGCCACTGGGGTGTAATCTTGTACAATTTTCGACATCGGTAATTATTGATACAGTTTTACCATATAAAAGAAATCCATAAAAAAAAGAAGGAAAAATTGCATCTTTTTGGATACGACGACGCTCGAGTGTATAATTGATTTCTAACATGATTTTCCAGTATCGATGAAAACAGCCAAAATCGAACGAGTAGAAATTGAATAACTGGGAGCAGGCCATATTAGTGATTAACAAGCGTAATTATCGAAAAAAATTAAAAAATTAAAAGTCCTGCTGCATCTCTCACCTGATAATATTAATTCTGTTCCACCCCACACCAGAGAATATTTAAAAAAAAAACACAAGGAAACAAGAATTGTATATTGCAGAAAATAAGAGGAACCATGCAAAAAGAGCTATAAAATTTCAAAAGTAGAAGGAAACCCCGAAAATAGAAAGGAACTAATTCCTTTATTTACGTTGGAACACGCTTGTGCGTGAAATTTTTCTCCTCTTTAACAGTGCAAGCATCTGAGGATATACTGCTAGCCTTAGCAGCTATACATTTTTATCATTTTGAAGTTTATATTACTTATGTTTTTAAAATAAGAAAGAGATTGTTTTTTTTATGACAGGGTTTCTGTACCTATGTAAACTGGCAAATTTATATTTCAAAATTCTGGAAACTGCAGAGGAGGTACACTCTTTAAAGTCGCTATTCAAGAAGCATATTTAGATGGAAAAAGGAAGGGCTATACCACCCCCTCTCTTTAGATTAAAAACGGGTCAATTTAAAACTTAGATTAATTTGTCAGGTTACCTGAGCTTTTCAGGAGAAAATTTGACAGGATAGCTTTCTAAGTTTTGTAAGTGGAATTTGTCTTGTCATTTAATTGACTCTCTAGATTTCTACATTCATTAAGTATTCCTTATTAATAATGATTTAAATACCTCCAAAAATTACCATCAACAAAAAAAAATCTACAAAAAATAATTTCGTTTTAGAAACAGCTTTCAGCTGTAATTTTCTCTTGTTTGTTCTTTTTGTTTTTTTTTCGCTTACAGTATCGCACTGTAGTAGGTACAAAATAAACTATTGATATTTTAATTTCGTTCTAAAATGCACCTGCAAAATTGTTTTTGTTTTTCCATTCCCTGGCCATTTACGTAATTGGTATATCTCTCAAATCGGTAAATACTTTCCCTACTTCTGCATGAGATAATTTATAAATAAGAAATAGAGATGTTCGTCTTACCTGATAATTGGTACAATATAATTATTAAAAGCAATGATATATCTTTTTCAATCATCTCCGCTGTTCATTTTTGAGCTCAGTCTAATTTACCAGTCTAATAACAATACAAATAAGAATTAATGTGACTTCTTACTCTTCAATTGGATTTTAAAGAATCTGTACAGATTTTAAACTTGAAGAAGTAAAATACAGTTTTAAACAAAAATTAAAATTCTGTCAAAAAGCTCACAAGATTCTGGAAGAAAAAGAGATTTTAAAAATATTGATCAGTATCAGAAAAAAAACTTAAATGCTTACATCCTAAGCATTAACAATAAAAAAATTTTTGTAGGACCTGGAAACGCCAATTCTAACAGTGGAAGCGGTAATAGCGCCAGCGATGCCACCAGTGGTAGCAGTAACAGCTTCAGCTCTAGCCCTAACAATGGACTTCAAGAAGGAGCATCTCAGCAAGAACCGGTAGTTGCTGAGCCTGAGGAAACATACCTCCCGCCACAGGAGACATACTTACCGCCACCACAGAGCTACCTACCACCCAATTAAATTATTTATCCTCAATTTGTATCCCAGTGAATGATGTGATGTATCCTATCTATTTAATGATTGCTCTTACGAGCAATTGAGTGTATATGTTGTACATATAGTACTACTCTTTGTTGACTGTTAGTTTTAGTGCCATTATAGCCTACATGTAGAAAAATTGGTCTCTTTTTGTAATGTGCACCACAAGGGAGAAAAAGAGAGATTACTCTTCCATATTTCCAATTTAAAACTTTGTTTTAATTTCATTGGTCTGTTTTTGCAGCGTGTTTTCGCAAGCCAATCATATTATTCTTTACCTTCAGAGAGAAAAATGCCTTTTTAAAACTGAATTGCACCGGGATAATTAATAACGGTTTGTTTACAAATGTAAATGAAAAAAAGAAACAGCAATTTTTTGGGAATACAAATAATTCTACTTTTTTAAGATTCGATTCCATCTTCTCTGAAAAATAAAAAGAAAAGCCAGTTAAAACAAGAAAAATTTGTTGAATTAAGGCAGTTTTTAGAAATAAGTTCCCTTTTTCTCTGTCTTATCACCGATCAACTAAATATAGGGATTCCAAATTTTACAATTTCCAGGAAGTCATGTTTAAAGTGTAGTGTTGTATCCTATTGTTACAAAATTTGTTACTCTCATATGTGAATGTGTGTCACACTTTTGCTTTTCTCAGTAAGAGATGGCACTGTAATCGACAGCACTTTGTGTAAATAAAACTAAACATTTTCATGTGAAATATTGTTTTCTACTTTTATTTTTAAGATTAGTTTATATATGAAGAGGTAAAAGTTATGAAAAGTTATATTTACTGCGAATTAACCGCGGTTGAAAGAATTAAATCAGTTGATTTAAAGTATTTTAAGGGCTAGTTTAGGAAGAATGAGTCACTATGGATTGCTTATAAATCAAATATGATATTCCGCAGGCCACAGATGAATCATTGCTAAGACTAATTGCTAAATAGTCGTGAGTTAAGAACCCTGTTAAGCTCCACCTTAATTAATGTAACAGTGGTTACAAGGACTCTACCCCTTAGGTAGATTGTTTGGACATTGCGGAGAGCAAATTTTGCCGAGTCCTAATTCATGCGTAGGACGATTATAGAATACCACCGTATCTTCTCTATATTAGTAGATATTAGGCGATTAGAAAAGACCACGTCTTTTTCTCTTTCTGATCCAGTAGCCATTCTGGATCTATCATATGGATTTTGCTTCAATATGAAGATCCACACAAAAAATATAACGGTGTCCTATTTTAGCACTATTCGACGGTTTCTATACACAAAGAACTAACGTTCAACATTCCAAAGTATACTTTCTAATTTTACTGTTCTATGTTGCGTAGCAGTAGGGGCACACAATGAGATTCCCGCCCATGATTTGAAAAACAGTTTTTTTGGTATTTCCGTTGAAAGAAATTAAACCTAACTAAATTGTCTACCTCCTAAGAGATTTGAAAAACAGCTTATTTGATTTCTTCATTTAAAAAAATCGGAATATTATGCCTCCCCCTTAAATTTCTGAATTGACATCCCTATTGGCACAGCACCTTTTGAACTACCACAGCCGAAATGCATCAAATGCATCAATAAGCTAGTGTTGTATATTTAGCGCTTAGAGCATAATAAAATAGTATTTAAGCTCACCTTGGCTATGCAAATTTAGGCAGAACCCTATTTCCCACATGCTACGTTTTGCGAAAACAATTTTGTGGATCCGCAACAATTTTATGGATTGCAGACGGTTTTTGCCAGCCTTTTGTGGAAAACGCGTTGTTTTCTTTTTCGCAAAATAAACATTCTTCAAATCACACTTTACTAAAAGTCCTGTGGTGGTATAGTGGGTTTAATCTCAGCTTGGTGGCACGGGACACTGAATTTGAACTAAGCTATAGCAAGACACTGCAGGTCCGACAAAAGGACCTTAGTTGTCAAGAAGCGTCGTTAATCCGATCCTTGAAAGCACTATTCTGCAAATTGCAGTATTTGGGAATTAAGGGATACGAAGTGAATCACGAGCAAAAATTCCGAGGGCCACCTCATCCTCAGGCCTACTTCATTTGAAAATAAACTTGAACATCTTATGGTCAGAATTTCATAGCTAAGGTAAGGAAAAACTCCGTTCTATCATGCTGAATAATCAGGCTGGCCTTAGATGACATTTACTTCTTATAGTTTTGGATCAATAAGCTGTGCGACCAGTGTGTTTTGATTCCACCTTCTAGGGCTATAATGAAAGGAAGGTTGATATGTCTTGGTCACGTTTTAAAGGTAAAGAATGACACATTGACAAAGATTGTTATTTTTGGCCATTCTATCTGATACCAAACTGGGATGGAGTTACAGGAAAAGATATAGAGGAAAATGAAAATTTTTTTGACATCTTGGATGTGAAGGAAGATTTATTTTGTGAAGAAGAATGAGTCCCGGCACTAAAAGGATTAAAAAACAAAAAGGCCCCAGGTGCCGATAGCGTGGAAAATGAGTTTCTTAAATATGGTGACTATGAAGTTAAAAATGGGCTGCTGAAGATTATGAATATGATTTTTTAAAAGAAGGAAGTACCTAGCGATTTCAGGAAAACCCTAATTAAACCCCTTTATAAGAAACGTGATAAGAATGAGTGCGGTAATTATAGAGGCTTTATCCTGGTCTCTGTAGGTAGCAACTTACTTAGTAAGACGATACTTTTTAAACCGAGATACGCTGTAGACAAAGTTTTAAGAGAAGAAGAGTGCACTTTTAGGTAGAGTAGAGGTTGTGCTGACCAAATTGTCAGTCTTGGGTTAATAATCGAGAAGAGCCTGAGTTATCAAAATTCTTTAGTCCTCAGTTTTGTAGATTATGAGCAAGCGTTCGATTCAGCTGATAGAAGAGCTTTAGTGACAGTCTTCTCCTTGTGTGGTATACCAGACAAATACATTAAAGTGATTTATGCTTTGTACGAGAATAACACTGCTGCAGTTAAAGTAGGTAATGAGGTTAGTAGCTGGTTTCATAGTAAATCAAGAACAAAGCAGGGTTGTGTTCTATCCCTATTTATATGGATCATTTTGATGGAATTCGTCTTATGGAGCACAGGAAAGGCAATGGACTCAAAACGACCAGAAATCAACATGATTAGAGTTAAAAATATTTTATGCTTTCTAAAAGCCAGAATATAATTTGTAATTTACTGAACAAAATTCTTTTAAATGTTTTCATTTTCATCATAGGCAGTGCAATCGTGCTGCCTAAGTAAAGAACTATGTTGGCGCAATGTACTATTTATTTAATTTTTTATTCCCATACTAGGACACTTCGTATCGAAGGAGTTGTCTTAGAAACTTCGAAAAGGGCTCAATTGATTTGAAACTGGAATGGCTATTGCACCTTTTAATAGTCAAAAGTGATTGGAAGGCAACGAACACCCCTTCCACTCCCACCATTTCTCCAGACACATCTAATCAAAATTTTATATAGCCATTTTGTTCAGCGTAGTTGATTTCCAGAAAGAAATTATGTTTTGAGGAGGACCCCCCCCCCCCTACATCCAAGGGCATATTATGTTTCGATTTATTTCAATACAGCTACAATATTGCCCAAAATTTTTGCCTTAATAACTTTAGGTTTATTAGTGGTAGTAGCACCAGTAGTTCTAGTAGTAGCAGTAAGAGTACAGTTAATAGTTGTAGCCTTAGCTTTAGTAGCAGTAGTGATAGTAGCAGTAATAATAATAGTAGCCGTAGCAATAATTGTAGAATTAGAAGCAGTAGTATTATGTTGCAAATTTTGTCTTTTAGTCAGTTCAACACCCCCCACAACACAACAAGCGTTGTAAATTTTAATTTCACGCACGAAACTGTTCCTAAGATATTACTGATATGCCCTTTTGACAACCTGTATACGGATCGCAGTTTGTCATCCGTACAATAGAAATATTCTCTGAAAATTCCCCTTCATACCTTCATAGGTTGTGGATTTTGAACTAGCCAGAAGACACTGTGTGCATACATTTAATACTGCTTTTACGGTTAGGCCTAATGTAACTAACGACACTAATGATAATAAGTTCAAAATTTTAGGGAACGTTTAGGGGAAGTTTCAATTAAACGAAATAACTACATGCATGCAGGCATTAAAAGGGCATATAAGCTATACAGGGCATATAATGACATAGGCAGCGGTGCTTTATCATAGCTAGCAATATCATTGATATTTTAAAGGAGCTAATTTGACTGAAAATTAAAAGTTCTAGTGTCTTCTTAAGAGTCAAAAGTGACTGGAGGGCAAACAGCCCTCCTCTTTAGCGCATAATTTTCAAGACACTTCCAATCAAAATTTTAAGGCAGCCATTTTGTTCAGCATAGCTGAACGGTCTAGTAACTATATTTCTAGGCTTATTAGTTTATTCGACCCCCAACAGTTATGTAACTTGCCCATTATACTTAAAAACTAAATGTTGCTTTGAAATAAAATTAAACCGCGCTGTTTGTATGTTGGTTGCCAATAAGATATTTCAGAAGTATAAGAAAAGTAACTGAGGGTATTAAGCTCAAAATTTCGGGGCTACTTCTATTACTACTTCTGCTCTTAAAGTTTTACTAGATCAAAAGAGTGTATCCAGGCTTTGAAAGAGCATAGGTATATTTTTTTGGAATGGTAATAAGTTTTATTTATCAGGTCAACTAGAGGATGTATATGATTAAATCAAACACTACTATTCGCGTCATGATTTTCAAAAGGGTTTATATCGTTTTAAATTGCTGAAAAGTTTTTCCAGCATACAAAAAAGTTCTGAAAAAAGCCGGAAAAATTCAAACTATTATTTTATTTTTCCCTGAAAAGACTGTCAGTATAAAGCGAACAGAAATTAATTAAAAAAACTTTTTTCCACAAAAATTTTTTTTCAAAAAAAATAAAGAACTCCATTAAACCAAAAATGAACAAAAATAGAATCAAATAATCGAACCAGCAGTATATTTTTAATATACATATACTAATATTTATTCCTTTAAATATTAATGAATTTTTGATTTCTTAATGTTATTGATTAAAAAACTTTTTCCACAAAATAAATTTTGCAAAGAAAAATAAAGAACTCCATTAAACCATAAATGAGCAAAAATAATATCAAATAATCTACCAAGCGTGAAAATACCACAAATAGGCATCGATAGATAAATGAAACCAAAAACGAACAGAAATTACAATAAATAACCGAGTCAAACTCAAAAGGAGCAGAAATTAACATGAGTAGGGCTCAAAATCCCTATGCCTTCCCAAGGCAAGAACAAAATTTGCACTTTACTGAAAAAATATAAATGTTTTTACTGTTATAGCTTTAATAAATCAAATAATGTTAACATTTTGATTACTAAATATCAGTATATGTATATTAAGCTGACAATTCACATTCATTTGTATTTTTTTGAGTAAAGGGCAATTTATGTTTCAATAAAAACCTTATATGCCCCCAGGGCATAACTTACAATTCTTACCATGAGGACTGTGGGGGAGTGTCATTCTCAAAGATATAATTTCCGGACCTTTCAACTACTTTGAACAAAATGGCTATCTCGAAGTTTTGATTGAATGTGTTTGGATAAATGGTGGGCGTGGAAGGGATGTTAGTTGCCTTCCAATCACTTTCGACTATTAAAAAGGGCACAAGTCCTTTGAATTTCCAATCGAATAAGCCCTTTTTGAAGTTTCTACGACAAGGCTTTCTATAAAATCTGTAAATGCCCCCAGGGCATAACTTACAACCCTTGCTCTGAGGGCTGTGGGTGGAGTTTCCTCCTCAAAAAGATAATTTCCAATCCAAATTTTGATTGGATGTGTTTGTAGAGAAGGTGGGCGTGAGAGGGGGGGGGGGTTATTTGCCTTCCAATCACTTTCGACTATTAAAAAGGGCACTAGCCATTCCAAGTTCCAATCGAATGAGCCCTTTTTGAAGTTTCTACGACAACTACTTCGATACGAAGTGCCCTGGTATTGAAAAGAAAATAATTCGAGACGAAGTCCCCCGAAACTTTTTGGGGAAATGGTGGGCGTGAGAGGGGGGTTGGTTGCCTTCCAATTACTTTCAACTATTAAAAAGGGCACTAGCCCTTTGAGTTTCCAATCGAATGAGCCCTTTTTCAAGTTTTTGTGAACACGTTTTCTATAAAAAAACTTATATGCCCCCAGGGCATAACTTAAAATCCTTGCCCTGAAGACTGTGGGGGAAGTGTCCAGCACAAAGGTATAATTTCCGGACCTTTCAACTGCGTTGAACAAAATGACTGTCTCAAAAAGATAGTTTCCTCCTCAAAAAGATAATTTCCAATCCAAATTTTGATTGGATGTGTTTGTGGAGAAGGTGGGCGTGAGAGGGGGGGGGGTTATTTGCCTTCCAATCACTTTCGACTTTTAAAAAGGGCACTAGCTATTCCAATTTTCAGTCAAATGAGTCCTTTTTATAGTTTCTACGACAACTACTTCGATACGAAGTGCCCTGGTATTGAAAAGAAAATAATTCGATACGAAGTCCCCCGAAAATTTTGGGGGAAAGGGGGGGCGGGAGAGGGGGGTTGGTTGCCTTCCAATTACTTTCAACTATTAAAAAGGGCACTAGCCCTTTGAGTTTCCAATCGAATGAGCCCTTTTTCAAGTTTTTGTGAACACGTTTTCTATAAAAACCTTATATGCCCCCAGGGCATAACTTAAAATCCTTGCCCTGAAGACTGTGGGGGAAGTGTCCAGCACAAAGGTATAATTTCCGGACCTTTCAACTGCGTTGAACAAAATGACTGTCTCAAAATTTTGACTGCATGTGTTTGGGGAAATTGTTGGCATGGAAGGGGGGTTAGTTGCCCTCCAATTACTTTTGACAATTAAAAAGTGCACTAGCTATTTTAATTTCCAATCGAAAAAGCCCCTTTTGAAGTTTTTACGGCAAATCTTTGTATGAGAACTTTAAATGCCTCCAGGATATAACTTATAACACATTCCATGAGGGCTGATGGGGGATGGGGTGTCATCCTCAAAGCCCTAGTTTCCAGAACTTTCAACTACGTGAACAAAATGGCTATCTCAACATTTTTATTGGATGTGTCAGGGGGAAATGAATAAATAAATCTTAAAGCGAGTAATGCTTAGATTGAATATGAATATCAAGATTAAAGCAAAAAAAAAATATTTTGCTATTTGGAAGTGTAATTGAAACTTAAAACGAACAGAAATTAAATAAACAATCAACCAATTTTATTACAAATATTTTCTTTTGTACTTAACATAGATAATAAACATTTAAATTATAGTATAATTTTGAACTGATCAGCTTTCAGCAATTAATATCATTATACATCAAATATTCAGTCTAATTTATTAGTTCTTTCTAAAGCTGTTCAAGACGAATATAGTTTCACTATAACCAAGAGCTTGGATACGGCCCCCTTCCTTAACTGTTGATAAAAACTAAAAACCTACTGCGTCATTGGTGCTTAATTGAAAACGAATTATATTACAAATATTTTCTTTTCCAGTTCTTACAGCACTGAAAATGAAAATAAAATTACAGTGAAATAAATTCTTGAACGGATGGATCTTTCAACAATTAATATCATTATACATTAGATATTCAATTTGATGTTGTTTATACTTTCCAAGGCTATTCAAGACGCACATCGTTTTCAGTAAAGCGCCAATGACGCAGTAGGTTTTAGACTTTTACAGTGAGAGAAGGAGGCGATACCCAAACTCTTGTTTGTAGTGATTTTTTAGACACATCCAGAACTTTCAACTACGTGAACAAAATGGCTATCTCAAAATTTTGATTGGATGTATCAGGGGGAAATAAATAAATAAATCTTAAAGCGAGTAATGCTTAGATTGAATATGAATATCAAGATTAAAGCAAAAAAAAAATATTTTGCTATTTGGAAGTGTAATTGAAACTTAAAACGAACAGAAATTAAATAAACAATCAACCAATTTTATTACAAATATTTTCTTTTGTACTTAATATAGAAAATAAACATTTAAATTATAGTATAATTTTGAACTGATGAGCTTTCAGCAATTAATATCATTATACATCAAATATTCAGTCTAATTTATTAGTTCTTTCTAAAGTTGTTCAAGACGAATATAGTTTCACTATAACCAAGAGCTTGGATACTGCCCCCTTCCTTAACTGTAAATAAAAACTAAAAGCCTACTGCGTCATTGGTGCTTAACTGAAAAAAAATTATATTACAAATATTTTTTTCCCAGTTTTTACAGCACTGAAAATGAAAATAAAATTACAGTGAAATAAATTCTTGAACGGATGAATCTTTCAACAATTCATACCATTATACGTCAGATATTCAATTTGATGTTGTTTATACTTTCCAAGACTATTCAAGACGCATATCGTTTTCAGTAAAGCGCCAATGACGCAGTAGGTTTTAGACTTTTAAAGTGAGAGAAGGAGGCGATACCCAAACTCTTGTTTGTAGTGATTTTTGTTCCTTTCAAGCTTGATTTGCATATTCAATTTAAGTTTCACTCGTTTTAAAATTTATTTATTCATTTAGATTAATACCTATTGTATGTTTGTTTGCATTGATTGTTTATTTAATTTCTGTTCGTTTTAAGTTTCATTTACACTTAAATAGCAACATTTTTTTTTCGTTTTAAGCTTGATTTTCATATTCAATCTAAGCATTGCTCGATTTAAGATGTATTACTTCAGATATCGATAAAAGATATTGTTGAAAGGTTAAATTCCGGGTTGAGGGTAAATAGGTTACAGATTACTCTGAGTAAGACTAATTTCGTTATTTTTTCCCGTCCACCAGATTTTTATCCATGGATTCAAGATATTGTAACACAGTATGGAACTTTAAAGCGGGTGTATACCTGGGGGGTTTATATTGATGAAGTTTTATCATTCAAGCGCCATGTACAGTATGTTTTTAAAACTGTGTCTCGTAACCTGGGTATAATGAGAAAACTTAAGCATTTTTTTCCTCCTTTTGTTATGCGCCTTCTATATTTTTCCCTTATCCATCCATATATAGTGTATTGTAGTAGCGTTTGGCTTGGAACATTTCCTTCTGTTGTTCGGCCAGTACGAGTTCTACAACACAACGCTGTTCAGCTGTTTTAGCTGTGTTCAGCTGCGACACGCGTATGAGCGTGTAAAGATACTGCCAGCTTCCGGATTATGGGAGTTGTATACACTTCTATTCATTTTTAGGATTCAAAAGGGTACAACCCTCCCGTGTTTTGATAGCTTAGCAAACTTATATTCCGCTGGTTGTTTCGGCCCGATCGATGCTTTCTTTGCTTCATAGGGGGATCAGAAATTGGAACCATCTTGATCAAACTATAAAAAATATAGGTGATATTTCTTCGTTTAAGATAGTAATTGAAGGGACGCTTTTTAGTAAGTATGAATTTTAGTGTTTTTTTTTTCTGTTTTTGTTTTTAAGATATTGGTAAATATTTATGGTGATAATTATGATTATGATTATGAATATGATAGTAAATTTAATAAAAATGTTAAGGTGTAAGGTTTGTGGTGCTGCTTGGGGACTGTGATATAGATAGGTTTTTTTTTTATTGTTTTGTTATTTTAGTGTATTTTTGCCACCCCTTTATAGTCTGTCTTTAAAACTAACTGACTGAAAATAACAAATACTAATCCATGATTAAACTCTAACAGAACAAGTAAATCTACCAGTAAACAGGGGCGTCCTGAAGCTCATTTTATTTGGGGGGGGGGGGCAATCTTCGTAAATTTTACCGAATTGTTACCGTATTTATGCCAAATTTTTTGCAGAAATCAATAATTTTGCTAAATTTCGGCCAATTTTGTAGAGTTTCGGCCTAAATTTTCGCCTTTGGCAAAAGTTTTACCGAATGCCAAAAACGTTGGCAGGGGCGTCCCCTCCCCTCCTTGGGACGCCCCTGCCAGTAAACTTATTATGACATTACAGAAACTGACAGAAACACAGCTGTTTGGCTACGGACTGATCTATTGTCAAGTTAATAACCACTGAGAAAAGGTTAGATTTTAGGTTGACAAGAAGCTTCTCAGGAAAATGAAATGCCAGAGCCTGTTTAGTAACGTTGGTTGCTTTTATTTTAATCAGACTAGCATGGCTCAGCAAATCCGGCCATGGCTTACTTTTCACGACCTTCAGCAAGTTGCCAGTAGCCGAATAGGGTATATCATGTTGAACGAGAAATGAGACAAGCCTTGCTTCAATAGTGAAGCAAGGCTTGTCCTTTCTCACTTTTCGTTTTCTTTTTCTCACTCGTTCAAAAGTGATGTCATCACTTGTTCAAAAGTGATGAACAAGTTGCAGAGTCTGAGAAAACGAAGCAATCCATGTATTTTCATTAACCCCTGATAATAAAGGTTACAGATGGGAGACATCGATCTACTTGTTTCGAAAAGCAGCCTGGCCGTATGCGAGACAGCTGAGCTCGTCCTCGGCCGTAAATCTGCAGAAGACAAGCCATGGATTACCCAGGAGATTATTGATATGTGTACCGAGAAACGAACTCTCAAAAACAAGCAAGATCGAGAAAGCAAGGATAGATTCAAAAACCTTAAACGTCAAATTGAGAAGAAAACCCGTCAAGCACTAAAAGACATGATTACTGAAAAATGTCGGCTGTGTGAGGAGGACTCCCGTAGGGATAACTCACACCTCGTGTTCAAACGTGCTAGAGAGCTGACAAACCGCAAAGAAGCGAAGTGCCTCGATCTCTTAGATAAAAATGGACACAAAATCACTACTTGTGCCGGAATCCGATATCGCTGGAAAGAACACTTCCAGGAAAAGCTTAATCTCCCAGTAAACCCGGATCCTGAAGTGCTTCGAAAGTTCCCAGCACACAGAGATGAGAAACCACCCCCACCGCCCTTAAGGTCAGAAGTAGAAGCCGCACTCAAATCCCTCAAGTCAAATAAGGCACCCGGAATAGACGGTATACAGGCAGAACTGCTAAAAGTGGAATCTGATATCGTCGTTGATCTGTACCACAAAATAGTAACAGCTGTATGGGAAATAAAATACTTCCCCGAGTTTTGGTCGAAATCTGTCATAGTGCCTTTGCACAAGAAAGGATCTAAAAGTAACTGCGAAAACTACAGACCCATATCGCTTACTTGCCAACCAGCTAAAATCCTTACGAAAATTCTCCTTGGTCGGATCAGAAACCTGACAAGAAAAGTAATCCCTGAATATCCAGCTGGCTTCCGTCAAAACCGATCCACCATAGACCTAATTTTTGTGATCAGACAGATTATGGAAAGATGCCTGGAATTTGGGAAAGAGCTATACCAGCTGTTTATCGATTTCAAACAAGATTTCGATCTAATTTGGTGAGATGGTCTATGGCACATCCTGGCACACTACGGTATTCCCACTGACATTATTGACGTTGTCAAGAGCATGTACAAGAAGTCGAGAAGCATGGTGCAGACAAGCGAAGGCTTTACTGAAAAATTCTCAACCTCTTCAGGAGTGCTGCAAGGATGCCTACTCTCCCCCACTCTGTTCTGCCTATTCCTGAATGCTGTACTGGCACTGGTGCCCAATGACACGGGAGCACTCATGAGCGGACACCTCTTTGACTTGCTTGCATACGCCGATGACATTAATCGCCTAAACGAACAACTAGAGGAACTGCAATCAAGCGCTAACGATATTGATCATGCAGCTAGTTCCTTTGGGATGAAAATCAATGCTAACAAGACAAAAGCCATGAAGGTAACCCGGCATACAGATACAGGCCTTCAACCCAGCAAAATTATGATCCAGGGGGAAGAGATCGAGTGGGTTGACCATTTCGTTTACCTAGGAAGTGAGAAGACGTCCACAAACGACTCTTCAAAAGACATTAAACGACGCCTCGCCCTTGCCTCAGTATGCTTCAAGTCTTTGCGATTGATCGATAAAAAAAAAGATCGGTAGATTAAAATACAAATATGCATTTTTCGACCTCGGGTGTTTCCAGTAGCAACCTACGAAGCATAGAAAGGGCCAATGAAAGAAGAACACAACTGCGGAATGGTGGTTTTTGAAGCAAAATCCATGAGGAAGCTTGCTGGCGTCACCTACCTTGACCGAATATCAAACGAACGGCTATTGTCTTTGCTCAACTATTCCCAGACCATCATGCAGACCATCCAGCTTCAACAGCTTCGATGGTTAGGCCACGTTCAGCGGATGTCCCCAGCCCAACTTCCGAAAATTGCGTTTGAAGGAAGGATTGATGCCTCCCGTCCAAAGGGACGACCTCCCAAGCGCTGGAGGGAAAACTTTCCCAGCCATCCCCTGTCGGTACTCCTTCAGACTGCAGCGAACAGGGAATCGTATAAGAAGCTTTGCCATAGTTCAGTCAGAGGAGAAGCCCCGAGTCGGCCAATCCGGCCGGATGGGAGTTAAAGTAAAGTAAAGTAAAAAGATGGGCTGCCTAATGGAACCATGAAACAGCCTAGGCTACAAGAAGAAATAAGTGGTATATAACTGTAGAGTATTCTATCAAGCATTAAAGGGTAGGCAAGGTAAGGGTAAGTAATGGGTAAACAAGCAAGCAGCACAAAAGATAAGCATCAAACATCAAGTATTAAGCATCTATTGTGACCCAAGCACCTACAAAATAAATATAATATAAGCAACATAATAAACAAAGAACTCTTTGGCTTTCTCGCTAGAGGCCTTCTCTAGCAACTCTTTGGATTGTTCAAGTATCTTTGGCATCTCTACGTTTATCAATGATGGCATGTAGTTTGACTGGTAGGTGCACTCATTGGTACTGTATCTGGGGCGTATAAACTTCCTATTGCGTCGATATACTACTACATCTTCTGTCTCTACAGTGGTTGTTCAACTCATGATATATATGGGTTACATTGGCCTTGATCCATCTTTTATTTGATTGTCAATTTTTATTGAGCCATTCTGGTTGACCTGGTGTTAATGGCTTGATTGGGTGTATATCTATGTCATGTGACTCTTTCTTAGCTTCTTGCTGCTTTTGTCTTGCTGCCTTGTACTCCATAGGCGCGGCTTTGGTCATAAAGCTAGTTTCTATTAAGGGCATTACTGATCTTAGCTGTCTGCTCATCAGAAGTTGTGATGGGGATGCTAAGTTGTCTATAGGAGTGTTACGATATTCTAGTAGAGCAAGGTATGGATCTGATTTGTCGGCTAGTGGTTTAGACATGAGTCTCTTGACTGTTTTGACTGCTTTTTCACTGAGGCCATTGCTCTGAGGGTATTTGGGGCTGGACGTGCGGTGTGTGATTCTCCACTGTTCTGTAAATCTTCTGAATTCGTCTGCTGCAAACTGGGGCCGTTGTCAGATGTAAATATTCTTGGGATCCCGTGTCGCGAAAACTGGCTTTTCAGCTTAGTAATAATGCTCCCTGAATTGGTACTGTCTAGTTTATCAACTTAGCTGTATTGGCTTTAGTAGTCGGTAGTTACCAAATAACTCCTTCCTTCCCAGAACAGTAAGTCAGCACCCACATGTTCCCATGGGTACTCAGGAATGTCTGAGTTCTGGAGGGGTTCCTTTTGCTGGCATGCCCGAAACTGTTGACATATTTCACATCCTGAGATGTACTTAGTGATGTCAGCAGTGATGTTTGGCCAAAAAGCGCATGAGCGTGCACGTTGTTTTGTTTTGACAATTCCTAAGTGAGCCGTGTGAAGACGAGCCATGATTTCTTGGCGCATGCATTTAGGTATTATAATTCGATCTCCGTTAAGGAGAATGCCGTGGTGTGTTGCTAGTTCATTTCTATTGTTCCTGAATTTCAAGAGTATTCATCATCTAGAATGTTCTTCATCTAGAATGTTCATCTCTTTATCATGTTTTAACTATCTTTTATGCTTTGCACCTATCTTTATTTTTAAACTATCTTTTTATGGGGATACTTTTGACAATATTATGCACATGTAGTTCTGCCTGTAGTTCTTCTTCTTGGTCTGTGTCTGCCATAGGCAAACGTGAGAGGGCGTCAGCCACAGGGATTTCTGGTCCAGGTCTGTATGTAAATCTCATGTCATATGGCTGGATGGCAAGCCTCATTTGTTGTAGTCTAGGTGGTGCCTAACTGATTGGTTTCCTCAAAGTATTTTCCAAGGGCTTGTGGTGTGTAATCACCAAGATTTTTCTTCCAAATATATATTGGTGAAAATGTTTACATGCAAATACTATGCTAGTAGTTCTTTCTCTTTTGAGAATATCTATGTTCTGTGTTGCTTAAGAATCGCAAACCAATGCAAATATTTCATCTTTTACCAGTAGCTGGGCTCCTAGGCCGTGTTGCGATGCATCGACAATGATCTCAACTTCTGAGCAATTTGTGTCAAAATATGAAAGTTGTTCACACAATTTTGGGAAAATGACGGAATTTTCCCAAATTCCGTCATTTTCCCAAATTTTCGCAGACACTGGTTCAGAATGGATAAGTTTGGTATATACCTAGAAAGATAATTAAACATCCCAAGCAATGTCTGGAGCTCTTCTTTGTTTTTCGGCTCAGGCTTTTCAGCAATTGCTCTGGTTTTATTGGGATTAAGCTTTACACCCTCGGTGGTAAGCATATGCCCAAAGTATGGTATAACTTTTGCATTGAATATGAATTTGTCTCTGCTGAATTTGACTGCCTTCTCTCGTGCTCTCTGGAGAACTGCTCTCAATTGCATTTCAGTATTTTTTTGCTTGTTCCTACACCTGCTATGTCATCCACTATTAGACCCAAACCTAATCCTTCAAAGACCTCCGCCATTCCGACGTTGATATTCATCTTGAGCAGAAATTATTCCAAATGGGTATCTTATCCATTTGAATCTTCCAAACATTGTATTGAATATTGTAAGCTCTGATGAGGCATCATCAAGAACCATTGAACAATACGCATTTCTAGCGCCCAACTTTAATAGATTTTGGGCCCCATGACATTTGTTCGCAACATCGTCAAACGTTGGTATCAGATAATGCGGATATCGTCATTAGCCTTCTGCACAATGACAATTGAGTTGACCCACTCTGTTGGCTCAGTCACCTTTACAATTACCCCACAGCAGATTAGTCGTTCCAACTCATTCTTTAGTTTATTTTGAAGTGCTAGAGGTACTCTTCTTGGTTGCTGTACGGACGGTATTGCCCCTGGCTTCAGATGAATCTTACATTTTCCAGGCATTTTTCTAATGCCTTCAAACACATCCTTGTATTTTGCCAAAATTTCATCTGTGATATTGGCTATGTTTTATGCTCTATGTTATATATGACCTTGATTAAATGCATTAATACACTGGTCTATCTGCTAAGTATGGGCTTCTTGTCTGTGTCAACGACATAGAAATTGTGTGATTGTGGTTCCCTGTCCTTGTACTGAACATGTAAGTGACATATGCCAGTAACTTTCTATGGCTCACCAGTATAAGTTGTGACTATATCTGCAGTTGGTATTACTTTTGGCTTTGGAAACATCTTGTCAAGGATCTGAGTTGGTATAACGTTAGCGTCTGCACCTGTGTCCATTTTAAATTCTACATTAATTCCTTCTTTTCTTAGATACAGTTTGGCACCTGGTTCCATACATGTTTCCACTTTGCTCTGGAGGCTTTCAATGAAATACTGTGATGGTGTGTCAGCAACATTATCTCCTGTTTCTATGCTATGAACATATCATTGACTACTTCTGCGCATTTTAGCAAAGTGGTTTAGCTTCTTGCATGTCATGCAGCTTTTTCCTTTGGCAGGGTATTGATGACTTTTATTGAATACTCCACCACAATTATAGCACTTGGCCATTCAACTGCATCCTTTGATGAACAAAACATCCACCTCTTGCTTTACATACACTTTTTTATGTTCCTGGTAAGACATGATCATTAACTGGACTTGGGTCTCTTCTGCAGCTCTACATATACCTATTGCGCCAGTTAGAGTTAATCCTCCGCCTTCACTAAGTAATCGTTCACGAATTCTCAAATCGTTCACGATTAAAGACAGACAAAAAGTCTGTCTCTAATCATCTCATCACTTGTTGTTTCATATGCACATTCCTTTGTTGTAATGCGCAACTCAGTAAGGTATTGTTCTATTACTTCACTGTCTCTCTGGTTACTTTTATGGAACTGATACCTGGCAAATATTGGATTCGCAAGTGGCTCAACATGTTTACTAAACTTCCTTAGATATGCTGTAACATTGTTTGTTTCACTAGCAGTCCATGATGTCCATGTATTGAAAATGTATCTGCCTTTCTCACCAGCCCATTTCAGAGGCAACGCTGTAGCGTTGCATATAGTAAAGGCCATACGGCTCCAATGTTTTATTATTTATTCATTATTTATTAATTTAAAAAAACTTTCAGAAAAATAATTTTTTCAAAGAAAAGTAAAGGCTATTTTAAACTTAAGCTTAGGAGATACAAATACCTGTTAAAATTCAAACTCAAAACGACCATAAATTACTATTAA
This sequence comes from Artemia sp. Qi Xiang Cuo, assembly GCF_049724085.1. Lineage (NCBI taxonomy): Eukaryota > Metazoa > Arthropoda > Branchiopoda > Anostraca > Artemiidae > Artemia > Artemia sp. Qi Xiang Cuo. The sequence goes on along the minus strand of NC_142796.1, from coordinate 845,582 downwards.
ATAATGAATGAAACCCAAAACGAACAGAAATTAAATAAACAATCATAGCAAAAAACATACAAAAAGTAATAATATAAATGAATAAATTGATCTTAAAGCGAGTAATGCTTTGATTGAATATGAAAATCAAACTTAAAACGAAAACAAATATTTTGCTATTAAAGTATAACTGAAACTTAAAACGAGCAGAAATTAAATAAACAATCAATGCGAACAAATATACAATATATATTAATGTAAATGAATAAACAAATCTTAAAACGAGTGAAACTTAAATTGAATATGCAAATCAAGTTTGAATCGAATAAAAATAACTACAAACAAGAGTTTGGGTATCGTCTCACTGCAGAAGCCTAAAACCTACTGCGTCATTGGCGCTTTACTGAAAAAAATTCTTTGAAATATTTTCACTTTTGTAACTTTAAGAAATCTAAAATTAATTAAGATTTTAGGGAATAAATATCAGCATATGTATATTCAACTGACAATGCACATTTTTCTGCAGTAAATTCATTTAAATTTTTTTCAGTAAAGTACAAATTATATTCTAGCTTTTAGAAAGCATAAGGGTTTTGAACCCTACTCACATCAATTTCTGCTCATTTTCAGTTTGACTCTAATATTAATTTTAAATTTTGTTCGTTTTGGGTTTCATTTATTTATTGATACTGATTTGGGGTAGTTGTATGCTTGGTAGATTATATGATAGTCCGGACGCCAGGTGTTGAAAATGTGAACCATACCACGACGGAATGGGGCTGCTACGAGAATTAGCCTACCCTCCACCCCCTAAATTGACCATGCGGAATCAAAAATACCAATGGAACTTGCTTGCGAGTGGTGATACACTAAGAAACTTGACATTTTATTATATTTTGGTGTTTCATGCAAGAAAATGCATGTTCCACAAAGTTTGAGGTGCAGTTTTCCGCTCAAATAGAAATACCTAGAAGCCATAGAATGTTTTCATAACAAACTAACACGCTTAGTTACAAAAAATGGCAGAGTTAAAAAAATGGCAAAACTATATGAGTCTTGAACAGTCTTGGAAAGTATAAACAAAATCAAATTGAATATTAGATATATAATGATATTAATTGTTGAAAGATCCATCAGTTCAAGATTTTTTTTTCACTGTAATTTTTATTTTCATTTTCAATGCTGTAAGAACTGGAAAATGATAAATTTGTAAAATACAAGTAATTCGTTTTCAGTGAAGCACCAATGACGCAGAAGGCTTTAGGTTTTCACAGTTAAAGAAGGGGGCAGTATTCAAATTTTGCTTGTAGTGAAACTATATTTGTCTTGACCAATCTTGAAAAGAATTGATAAATTAAACTGAATATTTGATGCATAATGATATTAATTGCTAAGAGATCATCAGTTCAAATTTTACTGTAATTTTAATATTTATTTTCAATATTAAATACAAAAGAAAACATTTGTAATATGATTCGTTTTTAGTAAAGCGCCAATGACGCAGTAGGTTTTAGGCTTCTGCAGTGAGACGATTCCCAAACTCTTGTTTGTAGTTATTTTTATTCGATTCAAACTTTATTTGCGTATTCAATTTAAGTTTCACTTGGTTTAAGATTTAGTTATTCATTTACATTAATATAATATTGTATGTTTGTTCACATTGATTGTTTATTTAATTTCTGTTCGTTTTAAGTTTCAGTTATACTTTAATAGCAAAATATTTGTTTTCGTTTTAAGTTTGATCTTCATATTCAATATAAGCATTACTTGCTTTATGATCTATTTATTCATTTATATTATTACTTGTTGTATGTTTTTTTGCTATGATGATTGTTTCTTTAATTTTTGTTTGTTTTGGGTTTCATTTATTCTTTAATAGTAATTTATGGTCGTTTTTAGTTTTTATTTTAAAATATATTTTTATATGTAGATCTTAAGTTTAAAATGGCCATTATATTTCTTTGAAAAACTTATTTTTCGGAATGTTTTTTTAATTAATTTCTGTTCGTTTTTGATTGCAAGAAGTTTCAAGTTTTTATGGCATGGGAGGGGTGCTTACTGTCCGATTATTCTGGACTTTAAAAGACGGATCTAGAACCTTCGATTTAAATCGAATGAGGCTTTTTTCAAAGTCTATAGGATTAACTCTTTGATAAAAAAAAACTTATATATGAACAATAGACAGCTTGCATAACTTGTGGACAGCGATTGACAACAATGAATGGATTGAAAAAATAGCTCCAATAAGGGGGTTTAGGCCATTTCACTTGCTGACACAAAGGGATCACGACTGTTTGGAATTGACCTTAATATGAATTTGTGTGCCAAAACAATTTTGCATCTATCACAGTATTTGTGTTTTACATTATAATTGGATTATTATAACAGATTTTCTATGTGTTCTTCCCAAAACAAAACCCCCTCCCATGAGTTATAAACCCCCCTTAATAATTTATGCCCCAGGGCATAACTTAAAACACCTACCCCTGGGCCCTTGTGGGCTGTGTCAACACCGGAGTTTTTGTTATCAGAACTTTGAACTATTTTAACAAAATGTCTATCTCAAAATTTTTATCTGATGCATTTAGGGCGTGGAGGAGGGAGAGGGGCTAGTTGCCCTTCAATCTCTTTTGACTCTTAAAAAGTGAACAAGAACTTTCAATTTTCAATTAAATGACCCATCTCTAAAGTTTATACGATTATCCCTTCCATAAGAAATAATATGAAGGATTCAGAGAATCCTTTAATTACAACCCTTGCCCAGAGGGCTTTGGGGGAGTTGTAATCCTCAAAGACCTAATTTCCAGAACTTAAAACTACGTTTAATAAAATGGCTGTCTTAAAATTTTGATTTGATGTATTTGGGGAAAAAGTGGGCGTGAGAGGAGGGTTAGTTGCCCTCAAATCACTTTCGACTATTACAAAGGGCACTAGCCCTCGGAATTTCCAATCGAATAAGCCTTTTTTGAAGTTTCTACGACACCGCTTTCTATAAAAACCTTATATACCCCCAGGGCATAACTTAAAACCCTTGCCCTGAGGGTTGTGGGGGTTTGTCCTCCTCAAAAACATACTATCTATCTGGAAATCAACTACGCTGAACAAAATGGCTATCTGAAAATTTTTATTGGATGTGTTTGGGGGAATGATGGGCGTGGGGGGGCTAGTTGCACTCCAATCACTTTCAACTATTAAAAAGGGCACTAGCCCTTTGAATTTCCAATTGAATGTGCCTGTTTTGAAGTTTATACGACAACGTCTATATGAACCTTATATGCCCCCAGGGCATAACTTAAAACTCTTGCCCTGAGGGTTGCGGGGGAGTGTCCTCCTCAAAATCATATTTTCAATCTTGAAATCAACTATACTGAACAAAATGGCTATCTCAAAATTTTGATTGGATGTGTTTGGGGAAATGATGGGCGTGGGGGGGGGGCTAGTTGCACTCAAATCACTTTCAACTATTAAAAAGGGCACTAGCCCTTTAATTTCCAATCGAATGAGCCTGTTTTGAAGTTTCTACGACAACGCCTTCTATAAAAACCTTATATACCCCCAGGGCATATTTTAAAACCCTTGCCCTGAGGGTTGTGGGGGAGTGTCCTCCTCAAAATATATTTTCAATCTGTAAATCAACTACGCTGAACAAAAATGGCTATCTCAAAATTTTGATTGGATGTGTTTGGGGGAATGAGGGGCGTGGGGGCGGGGCTAGTTGCACTCCAATTACTTTCGACCATTAAAAAGGGCACTAGCCCTTTAATTTCCAATCGAATGAGCATGTTTTGAAGTTTCTACGACAACGCCTTCTATAAAAACCTTATATGCCCCCAGGGCATAACTTAAAACCCTTGTCCTGAGGGTTCTGGGGGAGTGGCCTCCTCAAAAACGTATTTTCTATGTGGAAACAAACTACATAGAACAAAATGGCTATCTCAAAACTTTGCGGGGATGTGGTTGGTGAACGCATGGGTGTGGGGGGGGCTAGGGGCCATACAAATCATTTTGACTATTAAAAAGGGACCTAGCACAATAATATCCAAACTAATGACCCAGTTTTGAAGCTTATACGACAAAACCTTCTATAAAAACCATATATGCCCCCAGGGCATAACTGAAAATCCTTGCTCTGAGGGTTGTGGGGGAGTATCCTCCTCAAAAATATATTTTCTATCTGGAAATCAACTACGCTGAACAAAATGGCTATCTCAAAACTTTTATTGTATTTTTTTGGGGGAATGATGGGCGTGGGAGGCTAGTTGCCCTCCAATCATTTGGAACTATTAAAAAGGGCACTAGCCCTTTAATTTCCAATCGAATGAGCCTGTTTTGAAGTTTTTACGACAACACCTTCTATAAAAACCTTATATTCCCCCAGGGCATAATTTATTACCCTTGTCCTGAGGGTTGTGGGGGAGTGTCCTCCTCAAAAATATATTTTCTATCTGGAAATCAACTACGCTGAACAAAATGGCTATCTGAAAATTTTGATTGGATGTGTTTAGAGAAATGATGGGCGTGGGGGGGGGCTAGTTTCACTCCAATCACTTTCAACTATTAAAAAGGGCACTAGCCCTTTAATTTCCAATCGAATGAGCGTGTTTAGAAGTTTTTACGACAACGCCTTCTATAAAAACCTTATATGCCACCAGGGAATAACTTAAAACCCTTGCCCTGAAGGTTCTGGGGGAGTGGCCTCCTCAAAAACATATTTTCTATCGCGAAATCAACTACGCTGAACAAAATGGCTATCTCAAAATTTTGATTGGATGTGTTTTGGGAAATGATGGGCCTGGGGGGGGCTAGTTGCACTCCAATCACTTTCGACTATTAAAAAAGGGTAATAGCACTTTAAATTTCAACTAAATGAGCATGTTTTGAATTTTCTTCGACAACGCCTTCTATAAAAACCTTTTATGCCCCCAGGTCATAACATAAAACCCTTGCCCTGAGGATTGTGGGGGAGTGTCCTTCTAGTTTCTATCTGGAAATCAACTACGCTGAACAAAATGGCTATCTGAAAATTTTGATTGAATTTGTTTGGGGAAATTATGGGCGTGGAGGGAGGGAGGCTGGCTAGTTACACTCCAATCACTTTCCACTATTAAAAAGGGCACTAGCTCTTTAATTTCCAATTGAATGAGCCTGTTTTGAAGTTTCTACGACAAGGCCGTCTATAAAAACCTTACATGCCCCCAGGGCATAACTTAAGACCCTTGCCCTGAGGGTTGTGGGGGATTATCCTCCTCAAAAACATATTTTCTATCTGGAAATCAACTACGCTGAACAAAATGACCATCTCAAAATTTTGATTGGATGTGTTTTGAGGAAGGATAGGCGTGAGGGGGGGGACTAGTTGCCCTCCAATCATTTTCGACTATTAAAAAGGGCACTAGAACTGTCGATTTCCAATCGAGTGAGCCCCCTTTGAAGCTTCTACGACGACCCCTTCCATATGAAGTGCCTCTGGAAAAAATATATAAACAATAAAAGATTGGAGCCGTACGGAATTTACTATAGGCAACGCTGCAGCGTTGCCTCTGATTTTTTTTTCCTGAGTCACTTCATATGGAAGGGGTCGTCATAGAAGCTTCAAAAGGGGTTAATTCAAATGGAAATCGAGAGTTCTAGTGCCCTTTTTAATAGTCGAAATTGATTGGGGGGCAACTAGCCCCCCCACGCCAATCCTTCCCCCAAATGCCGCCCATCAAAATTTTTAGATAGCCATTTTGTTCAGCGTAGTTGATTTTAAGATAGAAAATATATTTTTGAGGAGGACACTCCCCCGCAACCCTCAGGGCAAAGGTTTTCAGTTATCTCCTGGGGGCATATAAGGGTTTTATAGAAGGCGTTGTCGTAGAAACTTCAAAAAAGGCTCATTCGATTGGAAATTGAAAGGAATAGTGCCCTTTTTAATGGTCGAAAGTGATTGGAGGGCAACCCCCCCCCCCACGCTCATCATTGCCCCAAACACATCCAATCAAAATTTTGAGATAGCCATTTTGCTCAGCGTAGTTGATTTCCAAATAGAAAATATGTTTTTGAGGAGGACGATCCCCCACAACCCTCAAGGCAAGGGTTTAAATTATGCCCTGGGGGCATATAAGGTTTTTATAGAAAGCATTGTCGTAGAAACTTCAAAAAAGGCTCATTCGATTAGAAATTCAAAGGGCTAGTACCCTTTTAATAGTCGATAGTGATTGGAGGGCAATTAGCCCCCCCCCCACACGCCCATCTTTCCCCCAAACACATCCGATCAAAATTTTGAGATAGCCATTTTTTTCAGCGTAGTTGATTTCCAGATAGAAAATATGTTTTTGAGGATGACACTCCCCCACAACCTTTAGGACAAGGATTTTAAGTTATGCCCTGGGGGCATATAAGGTTTTTATAGAAGGAGTTGTCGTAGAAACTTGAAAAAAGGCTCATTCGATTGGAAATTCAAAGGGCTATTGCCCTTTTCAATAGTCGAAAGTGATTGGAGGGCAACTAGCCCCCCCCACGCCCCTCACTCCCCCAAACACAGCCAAGAAAAATTTTGCGATAGCCATTTTGTTCAGCGTAGTTGATTTTCAAATAGAAAATATATTTTTGAGGAGGACATTCCTCCACATCCCTCAAGGCAAGGGTTATAAGTTATACCCTGGGGGCATATAAGGTTTTTATAGAATGCGGTGTAGTAGAAACTTGAAAAAGGGTTCATTCGATTGGAAATTCAAAGGGCTAGTGCCCTTTATAATAGTCGAAAGTGATTTGAGGGCAACTAACCCCCCTCTCACTCCCACCTTTTCCCCAAACACATCCAATCAAAATTTTGAGATAGCCATTTTATTAAACGTAGTTTTAAGTTCTGGAAATTAGGTCTTTGAGGATGAAAACTCCCCCAAAGCCCTCAGGGCAAGGGTTGTAATTTAAGGATTCTCCGATTTTTTTATATTATTTCTTATGGAAGGGATGCTCGTATAAACTTTAGAGAGGGCTCATTTGATTGGAAACTGAAAGTTCTTGTTCACTTTTTAAGAGTCAAAAGAGATGGGAGGGCAACTAGCCCCCCCCCCTAACGTAGTCTAAAGTAATGTAATTTACTTAATTAACGCAAGATTGCGTTAATTAAACTTGCTCCTAACGCAAGTTTATCGGATCAACCTATCCCCCCCCTAAAAAAATCCTGGATCCGCCCCTGGTGTAAGGGCACTATAACTTGTAATTTGTAATTCAATGAACTCCGTTCCAAAGTTTATGCGACCACCTCTTCCACATAAAGTGCCCCTGGAAAAATAAATTTTTATTTATTTTATGAATATCCAAAATTATCTGAGGGGAATATGTCTGGGGGAGCATATTCCATGGCTGGAAAATTTCTGCTGGGTGGAATTTAACGCGGGGGAATTATCAGCAGGAAAAGAAAATGTTCATGGAAGGGGGAGGAATTTCCCAGGGGATGAGTTTTCCTAATGTGAATTATTCAGGGGGGACGACTAATCCCATTCGATAATATTTTAAATTTTACATCTGAAAGTAACGGGGATAAAGAATCAACGGAAATGTCAGAGATAGCACTTCGGGTTCCTTTAGACGATTATTTTCGTGTCTTTTGAAAAAAGACATTTTCAAAAGACAGATTATTTTCATTTGTATTACTTTCTCTGTGGTTGCTCAGTTATGCATGTGAGGGGGGAGACTTCCCCACACCACTGTTTACGCTAAGGTTTCAGTTTTTATCTCAAGGCTTACAAATGAACGCAATGCGATAAAAGTATAACTCAAAATAACATATATAGTTTAATATATGCACATAGCACGGAACAATTAATCAAAATTGCATATTATGAGTTGAGGCTCACCCAAATCATGGGCCAGGGGGATCACCATTCCACAATCTATGAAAGCAATCCTGCAATAACGAAAAATATAAAGTATTTTTGAGTATTTTAACGTCTTCCAAAACTCAAACGGTCCAACATTCTACAGCCCAAAGAGTCTCTCTAATCTCCTAAATCGGGAACGGAGGAGATAAGTGAAGTTCCGCCCCGTATTAGATGAGTCTCCAACCTAACCCTCCCCCTCTTGTACTCTATACGCTAAAGTTTTTTTGTTTATGCCAAATATGCTTCCCTCGCTCGAAAGACTTTAGTAAAGTAAAGTTTTGTAAAGAAAGAGAACATAGTAAATTTTCCAAAAAGTGCTTAAATTTGAAACTATACTTAAAATAAGGTTAAAATACATACTTTGCGATAAATGCTAAATTGTTGTGGCACAAAAAATCCGAAAAATGGTCTAATCAAAACGATCCTGTTCTTTCTGCATCAACAAATGCAATAACCTAGCTACTGTTTTTAGAAGTTATTATTTCGATCCATTCATTATCGCGTGAAAAAAATCAGGTTTGATTTTTCAGAGGCATGTAATTAAGCTGTCTATAGCAAAGGCCATAAGGCTTCAATGTTTTATTATTATTAATTAAAAAAACCTTACATAAAAAAAAGTTTTCTAAGAAGAGTAAAGAGCCATATTGAACTCAGGACCAGCAGGAATTATTTCCTGTTATAGTTAAAACTCAAAAAGACCAGAAATTACTGTTAAAGAATAGACAAAACCCCGAACGAACAGAAATTAAGATTAACTATCTTACAAACATAAAGATAACCGGTTCAAACATAAATAAGTAAATTAATCTTATATTGCTTCAATATTTTTTATTAGTTGCCCCCCAAAACTGTTTCATATGCAATGGTTAAAAATACCATTTTGTTAAAAATAGTTGAAACGTTAAGTAACAAAACTCTGGCGTCGACAAAACCCCCCAGGGCCCGGGTGCAGGAAGGGATCCTCGGATAAACTTCAGAGAGGGCTCATTTGATTGGAAATTGGAAGTTCTAGTCCAGCTCTTAAGAGTCAAAATTGATTGAAGGGCAAGTTACCCCCCCCCCCTAAGGCCCAATGAGAGTTAGAATGTTTTGGTATTAACACACACCTATTAGGCATCTGCTCTCCTCCCTAACAAGGAAAGAAACAGAGAGTGTAAGGCATTGGTGGATCCAGGGGAGGGGCGAGGGGGAGCCCCCCCTAACGTAGTCTAAAGTAGTATAATTTACTTAATTAACGCAAGATTGTGTTAATTAAACTTGCTGTTTTTCAATCCACTCATTGTTGTCAATCGCTGTTCACAACTTTTGCAAGCTGTCAACTGTTAATACATAAGGTTTTTTTCAAAAAGGTAATTTTATATACTTGGAAAAAAGCCTAATTTGATTTAAACTGAAAGTTCTAGATCCGTTTTTAAAGTCAAGTATAATCGGACCGTAAGCAACCCCCCCCCCCCCCCTATGTCATAAAAACTTGAGACTTTTTGCAATCAAAAATGACCAAAAATTAATTAAAAAAAACTTTCCGAAAAATAAGTTTTTCCAAGAAAAGTAAAGGCCATTTTAAACTTAAGCTCAGCAGATACAAATCCCTATTAAAATTAAAACTCAAAACGACCAGAAATTACTATTAAAGAATAAATGAAACCCAAGACGAGAAGAAATTAAATAAACAATCATAGCAAAAAACACACAACAAGTAATAATATAAATTAATAAATAGATCTTAAAGCGAGTAATGCTTAGATTGAATAGGAAAATCAAGCTTAAAACGAAAAGAAATAGTTTGCTATTAAAGTATAAATGAAACTTAAAACGAACATAAATTAAATAAACAATCAATGCGAACAAACATACAATATATATTAAAGTAAATGAAAAAATCATTCTTAAAACAAGTGAAACTTGTTTGAATATGCAAATCAAGTTTGAATCGAATAAAAATAACCACAAACTAGAGTTTGGGTATCGCTTCAATGCAGAAGCCTAAAACCTACTGCGTCATTGGCGCTTTACTGAAAACGAATTATATTACAACTGTTTTCTTTTGTACTTAATATTGAAGATAAATATTAAAATTTCAGTAAAATTTTGAACTGATGAGCTTTCAGCAATCAATATCATTATACATAAAATATTCAGTTTAATTTATTAGTTCTTTCCAAGATTGGTCAAGACAAATGTAGTTTCACTAAAAACAAAATTTGGATACTGCCCCCTTCTTTAACTGTAAAAACCTAAAGCCTTCTGCGTCATTGGCGCTTCATTGAAAACGAATTACTCGTATATTACAAATTTATTCTTTTCCAGTTCTTACAGCATTGAAAATGAAAATAAAAATTACAATGAAAAAAAAAATCTTGACCTGATGGATCTTTCAACAATCAATATCATTATATATCTAATATTCAATTTGATTTTGTTTATACTTTCCAAGACTGTTCAAGACTCTTATAGTTTTCAGTAACGCGCCAATGACGCAGTAGGTTTTAGGCTTCTGCAATGAGGCGGTACCCAAACTCTTTTTTGTGGTTATTTCTATTCGATTCAAGCTTAAATTGTGCATTCAACTTAATTCTTACTCGTTTTAGGGTTTATTTATTCATCTTTATAAATACCTAATGTATGTTTGTTTAAACCGATTGTATTTTCAATTTCGGTTTAATTTAAGCTTCATATAAACAATTAAGTTAAATAAACATTCAATGCGAACAAACATACAATATCTTGAACAGTCTTGAACAGTCTTGGAAAGTATAAACAAATTCAAACTGAATATTAGATATATAATGATATTAATTGTTGACAGATCCATCAGTTCAAGATTTTTTTGCACTGTAATTTTTATTTTCATTAGCAATGCTGTAAGAACTGGAAAATAATAAATTTGTAATATACTAGTAATTCGTTTTCAGTGAAGCACCAATGACGCAGAAGGCTTTAAGTTTTTACAGTTAAAGAAGGGGGTAGTATCCAAATTTTGCTTGTAGTGAAACTATATTTGTCTTGACCAATCTTGAAAAGAACTAATAAATTAAACTGAATATTTGATGCATAATGATATTAATTGCTAAAAGCTCATCAGTTCAAAATTTTACAGTAATTTTAATATTTATTTTCAATATTAAGTATAAAAGAAAACATTTGTAATATAATTCGTTTTCAGTAAAGCGCCAATGACGCAGTAGGTTTTAGGCTTCTGCAGTGAGATGATACCCAAACTCTTGTTTGTACTTATTTTTATTCGATTCAAACTTGATTTGCATATTCAATTTAAGTTTCACTCGTTTTAAGATTTATTTATTCATTTACATTAATTTATATTGTATGTTTGTTCGCATTGATTGTTATTTAATTTCTGTTCGTTAAGTTTCATTTATAATTTAATAGCAAAATATTTGTTTTCGTTTTAAGCTTGATTTTCATATTCAATGTAAGCATTACTCGCTTTAAGATCTATTTATTCATTTATATTATTACTTGTTTTAAGTTTTTTGCTATGATTGTTTATTTAATTTCTGTTCGTTTTGGGTTTCATTTATTCTTTAATAGTAATTTCCGTTCGTTTTGAGTTTGAATTTTAACAGGTATTTGTTTCTCCAGAGCTCAAGTTTAAAATGGCCTTACTTTCATTTGAAAAACTTATTTTTCGGAAATTTTTTTTAATTAATTTTTGTTCGTTTTTCATTGCAATCAGTTTCAAGTTTTTTTTGCCGGGGGGTGGGTGCTTACTGTTCGATTATTCTTGACTTTGAAAAACGAATCTAGAACTTTCAATTTAAATCGAATGAGGCTTTTTTCAAAGTCTATACGATTACCTCTTTGATAAAAACCTTATATATGAACAATAGACAGCTTGCATAACTTGTGGACAGCGATTGACAACAATGAATGGATTGAAAAATAGCTCCAATAAGGGGGTTTAGACCATTTAACTTGCTGACACAAAGGGATCACGACTGTTTGGAATTGACCTTAATAGGATTTTGTGTGCTAAAGGAATTTTGCATCTATCACAGAGTATGTATTTTAACTTTATAATTGGATAATTATAATAGATTTCCTATTTGTGCTTCCCACACAAAACCCCTTCCCATAAGTTATAAACCCTCCTTAATAAGTTATGCCCCAGGGCATTACTTACTACGCCTACCCCTGGGCCCTGGTGGGCTCTGTCGACACCGGAATTTTTTGTTATCAGAACTTTGAACTATTTTAACAAAATGTCTATCTCAAACTTTTTATCTGATGTATTTAGGGCGTGGAGGAGGGGGAGGGGCTAGTTGCTCTTCAATCTCTCGTAAAAAGTGATCAAGAACTTACAAATTTCAATCAAATGAGCCCTCTCTAAAGTTTATACGAGCATCCCTTCCATAAGAAATAATATGAAGGATTCGGAGAATCCTTAAATTACAACCTCTACCCTGAGGGCTTTGGGGGAGTTGTAATCCACAAAGACCTAATTTCCAAAATTTAAAATTATGTTTAATATAATGACTATCCTAAAATTTTGATTGGATGTGTTTGAGAAAAAGGTGGGCGTGAGAGGAGGGCTATTTGCCCTCCAATCACTTTCGACTAACAAATAGGGCAGTAGCCCTCGGAATTTCCAATCCAATGAGCCTTTTTTGAAATTTCTACGACAACGCCTTCTATAAAAACCTTATATGCCCCCAGGGCATAACTTAAAACCCTTGCCCTGAGGGTTGTGGGGGAGTGTCCTCCCCAAAAATATATTTTCAATCTGGAAATCAACTACGCTGAACAAAATTGGTTATCTCAAAATTTTGTTGGGATGTGTTTGGGGGAATGATGGGCGTAGGGGTGGGGGGCTAGTTGCCCTCCAATCACTTTCGACTATTAAAAGGGAACTAGCCCTTTTTTTCCAATCGAATGAGTCTGTTTTGAAGTTTCTACGACAACGCCTTCGATAAAAACCTTATATGCCCCCAGGGCATAACTTCAAACCCTTGCCCTGAGGGTTGTGGGGGAGTTTCCTCCTTAAAAATATATTTTAAATCTGGAAATCAACTACGCTGAACAAAATGGCTATCTCAAAATTTTGATTGGATGTGTTTGGGAGAATGATGGGCGTAGGGGGGGGGGGGCTAGTTGCCCTCCAATCACTTTTGAATATTAAAAAGGGCACTATCCTTTTGAATTTCCAATCGAATGAGCCTTTTTTGAAGTTTCTATAACAACGCCTTCAATAAAAACCTTATATGCCCACAGGGGATAACTTAAAACCCTTGCCCTGAGGGTTGTGGGGGATTGTCCTCCTCAAAAATATGTTTTCTATCTGAAAATCAACTACGCTGAACAAAATGGCTATCTCAAATTTTGATTGGATGTGTTTGGGGGAATGATGGGAGTGGGGGGGGGCTAGTTGCCCTCCAATCACTTTCGACTATTAAAAAGGGCCCTATCCCTTTGAATTTCCAATCGAATGAGTCTTTTTTTTAAGTTTCTACGACAATACCTTCTATAAAAACCTTATAAGTCCCCAGGGTATAGCTTAAAACCCTTGCCCTGAGGGTTTTGGGGGAGTATCCTCCTCAAAAACATAATTTCTATCTGGAAATCAACTACGCTGAACAAAATGGCTATCTCAAAATTTTGATTGGATGTGTTTCGGAAATGGTGGGCGTGGGGGGGGGCTAGTTGCCCTCCAATCATTTTCGACTATTAAAAAGGGCACTAGCCCTTTGAAGTTCCAATCGAATGAGCCTGTTTTGAAGTTTCTACGACAACACCTTCTATAAAAAAACTTATATGCCCCCAGGGCATAACTTAAAACCCTTGCCCTGAGGGTTGTGGGGGAGTGTGCTCCTCAAAAACACATTTTCTATGTGGAAATCAACTACGCTGAACAAAATGGCTATCTGAAAATTTTGATTGGATGAGTTTGGGGGAATGATGGGCGTGGGGGGGGGGGCTAGTTGCCCTCCAATCGCTTTCGGCTATTAAAAAGGGCACTAGCTTTTTGAATTTCCAATCGAATAAGCCTTTTTTGAAGCTTCTACGACAACCCCTTCTATAAAAACCTTAGTAGCCCCCAGGCTATAACTTAAAACCCTTGCCCTGAGGGTTGTGGGGGAGTGTTTTCCTCAAAAATATATTTTCTATCTGGAAATCAACTACGCTGAACAAAATGGCTATCTGAAAATTTCGATTGGATGAGTTTGGGGAAATGATGAGCTTGGAGGGGGGGGGGGGCTAGTTACACTCCAATCACTTTCGACTATTAAAAAGGGCACTAGCTTTTTGAATTTCGAATCGAATAAGCCTTTTTTGAAGTTTCTACGACAACGCCATCTATAAAAACCTTATATGCCCCCAAGGCATAACTTAAAACCCTTGCCCTGAGGGTTGTGGGGGAGTGTCCTCCTCAAAAATATATTTTCTGTCTGGAAATCAACTACGCTGAACAAAATGGCTATCTCAAAATTTTGCTTGGATGTGATTGGAGGAATGATGGCCGTGGGAGGGGGGCTAGTTGCCCTCCAATCATTTTCGAATATTAGAAAGGGCACTAGAACTCTTAATTTCCAATCGAATGAGCCCCCTTTGAAGTTTCTATGACAATCCCTTCCGTATGAAGTGCCTCTGGGAAAAAAAATAATAATAATAATAAAACATTGGAGCCGTATGGCCTTTACTCTAGGCAACGCTACAGCGTTGCCTCTGATATCAGTAAATATTACCATTTCACTGCATCCTCTTTTGCACTTAGTGGTCCTGTGAACATGACTTCAGCATGCTGTTGAAGTGTGACCATGCCACTTTCACGTTTGTTGCATCCCAGTCTATAGATGGGCAAGCCCCAAGTTCATTTATGCATTCCTTATACTTCTGACACCTTGTATAGTATTCTATCAAGCATTAAAGGGTAGGCAAGGTAAGGGTAAGCAAAGAGTAAACAAGCAAACAGCAGAAAAGATAAGTATCAAAGATCAAGCATTAAGCATCTACTGTGACCCAAGCACCTACAAAATAAATAGAATATAAGCGACATAATAAATAAAGAAAACATGTATTAAACACTTTAACTAGATAACTCTACAATAACCTGCTTCCTCTGGACAGCACCTCTGCAACTTTGCATTCACATTTGATTTGAATGAGTAATATGCAATAAGGAATCAGGTAGAAATTAAACAATAGATAATTTTCTAAATTTTGGAATGTATGTTCTACAGGAAATGAGTGCTAGCCTATATTTGAATAAAGTATTAAGTTCTAAATGAAATAGCATTTTTATTTCTTAACCATTGTTCCGCTTTCCGAATTACACACATATTTAAAATAACTTCTTTTACTGTACACTCTTTAGTCTATTGGACTGTAAAAGTGGAAAGGTAATGTTCAAAAGAAGCAAGACAGGATAGCCCGGGACTACCTATTTATTCAATTCTAGCAAAGTATTCCCTCTGCTTTGCAGTGTCTGTACACCTTTACCATATTAATGGTTGAAAATTACTTTCATTCAGGCACCTGACTGATATGTATAATATTTGCTCTTGGAAGCACGTTAATTACTAGCTAGAGTGCTCGCGAGTTCTGCAGTAGCCTGTCCAGCCATATATCATTAGAAGTAGAGAGCAAACATTCGTCGCTTTTCCCTTACGGTGACATTACTTAGTATCCATTCAGTTAGGTTCGCCATTTCGCCACATAAATACGCTGATCGAAGTCATTTCGTGGTATAATTGCGTTATGCGGTATGATTAGAAAAAAGTGCGGCATTTCTCTCGAAATTACGGTATTATACCGAAAAATGTAGTATAACTGGCAACACAGTATGAGCTACTAAAAATCTGTCTAGATACCTGCGATACCAATACGGCCAATAACAATATGCCAATACCGATACGCGTGATATCAATACGTCCGTTACCGGTACACTGTGCAGCTCCTTTCCCAGAGTGATATGGAGGGTTACAGCGGCGGATCCAGGGGGGGGGGGGGGGGGGGGCCCGGGGCCCCCCAAGATTTTTGGGCGCCCTCTCATCCATCGTGAAAACGACCATTTTTTGTTAATGATTCAACTAAGACCTACGCTAAAAAAAGAAAAATCGGATACGTCGTCATTTTTTACTTTCTTTTTATCACATTATCTAAAGTTAAAATCCGACACTGCACGAATCATGATTATTGGGTTTATTTTTGGGACGTGCTAAACGAGCAAAACATTTTGTGAATGCTTACGAGAAACGCATGTCTTTGGGGAGTTGCGTGGGTGGTTAGATCCAACCGGCGGGAGGCTAGGCGCGAGCGACCCTGCCACTGCCTTCGGAGTGTTTTTGCTCCGTGTGTTAGACCAGTTAGACGGAAATGCATTTAAAATGGATCGGAAAAAAAAATCAGGGCATGAATATAGAACAGAGAAGAAACAAAGAATGATGGCGGAAAGCCGTAAAGGATCGAGGGACATCTCTGATTATTTTGCCAAGAAAGATCAGATTAAAGGTATGCTTTTAAAGATAGAACAATAAGGAAGGAGTGTCATTTAAAGTGGGTATCAACACTTCTAATTTCTAGCTTTAGCCCATTGTCGGATAGCTTTCCTGATAAGGCTCATTCGTCAAGCTTCATCGCGTACCAGCTGCTTTTGTTGTTATATATTGCATACGGTCCCTCTTGTACAGTGTTCTTCGTATGCAATTTGTCCGAAGCGTTTGACCTGATTTTTACCAGCCCACTCGTCTCGCCTGACGGTTATGATATTGGCTTAAAGCAGTATTTTTACCGACACACTGTGTCAGCTCTGAAATTATCTTTCAATTTCTTGCAGTTAAAGCTCTCTCTTTAGCCTTGTAAACTTCGGTGATAATTGTTTCGGGTTTCAGCTCTTGAAAAATATTTGTTAGCATATGTCGGGGATCGGTTCTTGGGGTTGCAAATTAAATTAGTGATGTTTAGGGTGGTATTTTATTTTAAAGTCCGGGTTTCCTAGAAATAGTTTTGGGGTATGAAAGTTCAAGATTGTTGGGGGAGTTTAAAGTTAATGCTGCTGATTCAGTTTATTTTCAAATTTAGTTCCAATTCTGCCTTCACCATGTTGAGAGTTAAATCTACTAAAGCAAGCCATTATACAAAGTGTATATACGTTTACAATAAATGTCTTGTGCAAAATTTAAAAGAGAAACTTTTTTGTTAGATGTTGAGACGACGGCAACTTCTGATGCCCACTCTGAGTCGACGGTCGGAATGCACAAAAACGCATTCAGCCAGGAGAACGAACTGTCACCAACAACTCCGTCCACTTCACAGACGGCCTTCATAAAAAACTTCGGCGAAACGACACACACTGATCAGCTGACTGAAGGATCAAGAAGCAGTACTCAAACCTTGGTGGTACATAGCCCAACACTGATTTCACAGTCCCCGCACCCGCAGCAGAATCAAAGCGCTATTTTTTCGCCTGAAACTGACTTCACGCCGTCGAATGACTTTGGTATTGCAGTAGCGCTGAAAGAGCGAAATCAGTTGTCTTCTGCCAAAATTATGTTTTTTATGAACGAAAGGTGGAAGCCGAAGAACCAATCTGATCTTCCAGTCTCGACACAAAAGAGAAAAGGTGGCGAAGTCAAGCGTCGCTTGAATACCGAACATCTTGCCCGGTATCCTTGGCTCGCAGTGAGTCGTCATCCAGACCACGAAGGCCTTTGGTGCAGTGTTTGTGTTTTGAGGAGGACCAACGAAAGCGGAGGAGGATGGTCGGCTTTATCTGGAGGCGGCGGAGGGCAAAAAATGGGAAAATTGGTCTTGAAACCGCTAAAAGACTATTCGAAACTTACCGGGAAAGATGGTGCGCTGACAAACCATGCTGAAGCACAGTTTCACAAACACTGCCAGGAAAAAGCTGCCGCGCTGCTAACAACGTTTCAGCGCGGTAGTCAAGATCAAGATATCAGGAATGCTCTGGACTGTGAAAGGGTCAAGCAAATACAGCAGAACCGTGCACTCTTGAGAAGCGTTGTTGAAACTGTCAAGCTTTGCGGGGCACAGAATATCCCCCTTCGTGGCCACCGTGATGATGGCAAACTTGATATCCAAGACTCTGATGTCATTACAGCAGTAAACGACGGGAATTTCCGCCACCTACTTCGGTATCGGATTCAGAGTGGAGACTCGCAACTTAAAAATTTACTTGAAAATGCACCGAGCAACGCCAAATATACGAGTAAACAGATCCAGAATGAACTGATTGGAACAATTGGGGAAATGATAAAAACCGAAGTAGTGAGAAAAGCAAACAAAGCAACAGTTTGGTGTCTTCTTGCGGACGAGTCAACAGACAGGCAGACCATGGAGCTGATGGTCATTGTTTGTCGTTATGTGTGTAAAACCGAACAGGGATACGTGATTCGAGAAGATCCTTTTGCAGTTGTCGATGCCTTTCAAACCCTGTCAAGCCTCGCTGGAGATGAGGAAAGTGACGACGGTAGAAGTATCGAAGAGAAGCTAGACGGCAAGAGCCTCGGGAAGCTGCTGTTGAGTGAGGTCAGGAAGTCAAATCTGGATTTGTCAAAGTGCGTTGGTCAAGGATACGACAAAGCTGCTAGCATGGCAAGCTTGACAAATGGTGCTGCTGCTGAAGTTAAACGCCAGTGTGAACTGGCACATTACTTCCACTGTGTGAGCCATGCCACAAATCTCTCATGTTCAAAGATAGTTTCAGTTCCCATTCTGCGCAATGCCCAAGACGTTGTTCGAGACACAATTTCTCACTTCAGCTCAAGTGCCAAGAGAACAAGACTTCTAAAAAAGCATCTTATCACGGACAAAGCTAAAACAGAGACACTCGTCAGTCTTTGTACCACGAGATTTGTAGAGAGACACGAAGCAATCAGCAGGTTTTGGGACTCCCTTCCGTCGATCGTTTCTGCTCTGCAGGAGATGGAAGGATGGCATGATTGAGAGGCAAGTAGCAGAGCTTATGCATTACGATCCTGCATTGAAAAATCAGATACACTCGTAGGACTGGTTTGCCTGAATTCGTTTTCGTCGATCATGAAACCTTTGGCCGAGTCACTACAACAGAAGGATGGTGACCTCGTGAGAGCCTTGTCCCTCATTAGCAGCGTGAAGGCAATGCTGGAAGATATGCGATCACATGCCGAAACCAAATTCAGACTGCTTTACGAAGATCTTCTGAAAATGGCCGAAAAGATTGATGCTACCATCAAGGTAACGCAGCCACGCATAGCTTCACGTTTTACATACCGGGCAGGGGTACCCAAGATGGATCCAGAAAGTCATTATAGGATGGCGGCATTTATTCCAGCCCTGGACGCCATGCTGCTTGATTTTATGGAGCGGTTCAGCTGCGATTTTACAAATGCTGCAAAACTTTCAGCTTTGATCCCGGCTGTGGTTAATGGCAAACGCTGGGAGGACGTTCAGCCAGGGTACGAAAAGTACAAGGAGCTGCTCGTGGGTACGGAGATAGACGTTAAAACCGAGTTCGAGATTTGGAACAAGTATTGGTCTAAGGAAACCGTGCAAAAACCGAAAACAGCTATTTCAGCGCTGAACAGTTGTCAGGAAAATGTATTTCCCAACATCTTCGCATTGTTGACAATTCTCATGACGCTTCCTGTGTCAACCTGTGAAGCAGAACGAATGTTTTCAAAGGTTGACAGGACATGTTCATCAATACGAAGCACGATGACTGAAGAGAGGTTGGAGGCTCTACTACTCATGCAGACTTACAGAGACGAACTGCCGAAAACAGACGATGCTATCGATATGTTCGCTCTCAGAAAAGCTCGCCGATTGAGTTTAGTTGTGTAGTGTGGTACTGTTTTTATTTTGTTTTGCTACGTTTTACCTTTATGAGCATATTTGGCAGTGTTTTTATATAAATAAAGAGCTATCAAATTAGTCCTGTATAATCAGTTTTTGGCGCCCGGTGTCCGGCGCGGCCCCCCCCCCCCCCAAGATTTTCCTCTAGATCCGCCGGTGGAGGGTCATATCATCACCAAAACCAAAAATATTTGACCTTTGAACTATGTTTGAACGAAATGGCTTTCTCAAAATTGTGATTGGATGACTTTGGGGCGGGGGGGGGAGGGGGCTAGTTGCCCTCCAATCTTTTTAGTCACCTAAAAATGGCACTAGCAAATGTAATTTCCGTTCGAATGAGCTATTACACATCTCTCTGTGACGTTTTGGTCACCCCCTTGGTTTGCTAAAAAAAAAAAAAAAAACAAGAAAAAAACAGGAGATAGATCAGTGCTACCAGTGCAAAAAAGTCATTTTCCTTGTTATTAAAGGAGGGGGGCTGTAACTTCTCCTAACTAGGTTTATCCTAACTAGATCGTGCTGATTCCAATGATAGACTTTTCATTTTTATCAGACTTCATTTTCGAGGGGTTTCAGACTTTTTTTTCGAAATCACCATAAAATTCTTTTCGCAATAAGCTTTTACTTTTAAGACGAAACGAAATAATAGTTACCATTCCTGAATCAGTGTCACATGGCAATTTTTTCACAAAGAAGTTTTTTTCTAAACCATGTTTTTTAACTTTTGGTTACTATGGGCTGTGGTTCGCTCTTTAATACGTTGCGGCTTCCGCTGCAACCATGATTTTTTCCCAATTTCTTTGAAAAGATCTTGGGAATTGTGCTCCAAAATAAAATTCCCGTTTAAGGTTTTTTTCTTTTTATATAAATGAGTAATTATTTCTGGATTCATCTTGATAATATTCAATAGGGAGTAAAAAATAATATATCTAGCAGGGAGCAAATACCTCCTCAAAAGGGGATCAATTCCATTCTCTTCCTTTTTTCCCTTACTTGAGCAGTCTCTTTGCTTAAAAGCTCTTTTCTAGTGCTTGAATCAATCTCTTGAATATTATTGGAGCCTTTGGGGACTTTTTTTTTCCAAAATATGGATTTTCCAAAAGTCTACACCAGACACCAGAAAGTGTCAAAAATTGTAATTCCCCTAATTTAAGAAAATGAAAACAATTATTCTTATTTTGCCCCCCCCCCCTTACTTCTCCCTTGGTAAGTTATCTGATCGTCTTCTCTAAAAGCTCGACCTTTACAAATTGGATTCAAGCCACATGTGTGATTAAACTTTGCCAGTTGAAACAAACTAAAATAAAAATCAAAAGGGAAATAATCTTTTGATCAACTTCACAGTTGCTTACTGCATGCAAACCCACTAATTAAGCAGGGGAAGCAAGGCTGAATAAATGTGAAAAAATGCAAGGTAATGCTGCGCTTGGTAACTTAAAATTAATATGATTTCTAAATATTTTTATAACAGTAAATTTCAAACCGGTTTTATGAAAATATAGTTATGTGTCTATAAAGGTAGGAAAATTTTAAAGCAATTATAGCAACAAAGAGGTATTTGCATAATTTGGTACCTTTCATCACGGGGCTAAGAATATCACTTATCCCGGAAGGCATATTTTAGCTTCTGAGGCGTTTTGATTAAAATATTTGTATGGAAATTTTAATCCGATTCTATTTGAGGGTGGCGGAGACAACCAATAGGAAAGGGCACCGTGACGAGAGCATCTTTAAGGACATTACAGGTCAAAGCCATCCGATGTCAAAATGCACAAAACTAGTTGAAGGGCATAGGGAGCAATGCTTTGTACCAAGAGGGAGGGAGATTATGATTCTCACTTATTTATCCAATTCCAATTGAAACATAAAAACGAAACTAAGAGAAGATTTCAAAGTGCTAAAAAATGAAAGAATATCTTGCGTCTTTTTATCTTTAATGAGGTGTCAGTCTGTCCTAGAATACGTGGTTTGTGAATACTCGTAAATTTGACACATTCCCTTTCTCCTGACACATTACACAGAAAAAAAAGTAAAAAACGCATTAAAAATTGTTATATCCATTTTTGTTACATTTTTACGAGTCGGGCAAACATTTTTTTTTTGGGGGGGGGGTCAAACCCTCTACCCCCCCCCCCCCCCCAGAATATAGCATTGCTTCCAAAAAACTGGCTATCATCGAAAGATGTCAAGAATTTGTGGTTTGAAGGATAAATTTGACTGAAAAGACAGTAAAATTTTACGTCCCTTTTGTCGACAAGCTTGACAATCGAAATGGGCGACACAACAAAAAAGTCCCAAAGCGGCCAAATCGCTCAGATGATAATTCCTTTGACCTGACTTGTAGTTGTTTCCCAGCAGGTATGCTGGAATATTTTTAGGGACTGCCCATTCCTGAACTTTAAAAAAAGTCTGCTTCATTTAATGGAAAAAGCCAAAATTCATCTTTTCGGAAGATGTCAGTATCATTGAAACTGATTATCTCTGGCACAAAACGCGAGAAGTTGAAATGTGGTTCTAAACTTAGCGGTAAAGCAGGCAACGACTTTGAGTTTTAACGACTTTGAGCTTTAACCAATTCTAAACTGTTTGGCAACACAAACTAAAAGAGTTAGGGTAATCTTTTAAAGTACTTTGCCCCTTCAAGGATATAAGATCCCTATTTCTAATTTCGATGCTCAAAAAAATCAATAAAGAAATCCGAAAATGTCACTCGTTTTTTTTTTTTTAAAGAGAGAAATAATTTATTAACCAAAATGACGTTTACATAATATTTCAAGAATCAATGGGGAAACCCATTGGGTTTTCCCAATGGGATTGTTTCCATCATTATGATGGTTGTTTCCATCCTTATAATCTACTAATATATATTCCCACTTCACTTATAAATGAAAATAATAATAATAGTAAAAATACTTAAGTCATTAACAACCTCCCAGAAGGTGACGTTTCAACCCACTCTTGAACTGGCAACATTATCTGCCGCCTTTATACCCTCAGGGAGTGAATTTTACAGCTATGCTCCTGCAAAACACAGAAATACAGATCCGTGTTGAGTACTCCGAGCCTCAGACACTATCCCCGAAGAATATCTAGTTTCATAAGAATGATAAAACGAGTTAAACTTAAAGATTTCCCCAAAGCACTCCGGTGAATAAAGATTCAAACATTGATCAACAAAAATAGCTAGTTGATAATCACTTAACTTATAAACATTTAGAAGTTTCATTTTAGTGAAGCAACTCAAAGGACTATCTTCAAATCTCACATAATCTCCTAAGACATCAACAACTTTATTTAGTAAAATTTGAACTCTTTTAAAACTTGGCACAAAAGAACTAGTCCACAGCAAACAACCATAAGATAGATACGGTCTGGTAAGAGAATGATAGAGGATCATTAGAATTGTTGGTGGGAGCTCATTCCTTGGCCTTCTCATAAGAACCAATCCTCTTGCAACTTATTCTGCTACTGCATCACAGTGTAATTTTCAACTTAAATTGCAATCAAGATAAAAACCTAAATATTTTACACTAAAAGCTTGTTTTAAGAACACTCCATTCAGACATATTTTTTTTTTCATAATGGGAGTACCAATTCTACAAAAAGTCATGAAATTCATCTTTAAAACATTTTTAGATAGACAGCTACATTTCGCAAAACTTACCAGTTCATTTAGGGCCATATTAGCCTTTCCAATCAAAAGACTTTCGCAAGATGACGTTACTGTAAAGACAATATCATTAGCAAAGTAAATTAGGTAAAGTAAGGACCCAAGCACCTAACCTTGTGGAATTTTGTAATGGACTCTATAACTTCTTGATTTACAGCCATCAGCATTCACTCTAAGTGCTTTCCCTCCAAGATAAGACTCAAACCAATTCAAAGATACATCCTGAACACCTAAACAACGTAGCCCGCACAATAAGATCTTAAAAACAACAGTATCAAAAGCTTTGCTGCAATCTATGAAAATTGAAAGCACTAGGCCACGTTCAAGCGCAGAGTTAACAAAATCTGTGAGATGGTGGACTGCATGTATTTTAGAACTGCCTTTCCTGAATCCAAACTATGTTCCAACTCTGTCCCAAACTGTGAATCCAAGATTTTTATACAATCTTCTTTGCATAACCTTTTCATACAGCTTTGAAAACAAAGACAACATTGAAATCGGTCTCCAGTTCGAAGGATTTGAATTCAGACTTCCTTTATGCAAAGAGATAACCGTGGCCTCTTTTAATCATGAAGGAAACTCACCCTTTTTCAGCGATAAGCTGATCAAATATGCAAGGAAGGGCAACAAATATACCATTACTAATTTACATGTTTGCAGATTGAGACCATCACTCCAAGACGAATTTGACTTTATCAATCCTATTATTTGCTTCATCTCTTCTAGATTAGTTTCAGGCATTTTCATATTTACCCCCAAACCTCTTTCATCTTTAAAAGGTTGCAATTTTACTGCTATCGTTATATGAAATTTCAATTACTGATTTACCTATTTTTGAAAAATACTCACCCAAAACCTCAGAAATTTCAGAACATCAACAATTATTCTATCGTCAACTTTTAGGCTAGCTGGATTTCCATTCTTCTTACCACCATTTAATAATTCATTAATAGTTTTCCACGTACCATTCATGTTCCCTTTATTATTTTCAAGTTTCATCCCACCATATTTTTTGAATACATGATCTGCGAAGCCGATGAGTTTCATTACAAAGTTTTCTTAAAGTCATTGAACACCTCCTATGACTCTGAATTCAAATAAAGTATGTACAAACCATTTATTATCTGGATTAGTCACAGAAACTCCTTGGTTATCCATGGTTTTATAGGAGTCGATTTCTTCAGCTTGACATTCCTCATTGGACATGTTGAATCAAAAATCAGTTGAACAATACCTAAGAACTTATCAAATGCAGCGGATGGACTTTCACATTCATCATAAACCTCCGGCCACCCTAGAACACTCAGTTCTTGCATATATTTATCAATATTTTCCTTTTTCATTAGACTTTTCTTTGTCCTATTTATTTTTGGATTTTGTGTACGAAGGAAGGAAGACACTGCCACCACAGGAAAATGATCAGAAGACTCACTAATTATTACATCAGCATAAGAAGCGGCAAGTAGGCGAGATCGAACAAATATCTTATCGATTAATGTTGCTGAGGGCTGAGTAACGCGCGTTGGAATTCCTACTAGAGGATATAGATCAAGACTAACCATAAGGGCAAAAAACTCTAAATCATCATTATTCAAACACAAAAGATCAAAATTAAAGTCACCCATGGAGATAAGCTCGGAAGTACTCAACTGGATCTCATCCGAAACTCGACCAAAAGCAAGTGTAAACTCCTTCCATTGAGTACTCAGTGGCTTATATACCTCACTTATCAAAATCTTATTCCCACCAATTTCTAGCTCAAGAGTAAGAGTTTTAATCTTATCTTCTATCCAAATGAAGTAATCGTCCCTCACATTAGCCACAAGATGCTCCTTAATTAGAAATGCTAAACCTCCACGTGTATTCGTCTTTCCATTTTTTACAATATGCTGGTATCCTGGAATACTAAAAAGTGACAAAGAGTGTTCTGACATTAAAAAATGTTCACATAGGCCTATAATTTTAAATCTGCAATTCGTACTATCAAGCATCTGCAGAATCTCACAATACGATGACGTAATATGATAATTCCAATGACCAGGACAAAACAAATTTGTGTCAACGTTAAATACCGAAGAAAGCAGATTTACATAACAGCTATCTTTATTCTGTCAAAATGTGATAGAAGGGGCTTTCTTTCGCAATATCAGTGTTAATTGCTGACGCAATATCAGCAATACATCTTCTAAAAAAAAAGAGAAGAAAAACAGCTAGTAGTGAAAATATAACAATTTTTACATATTAGCACACACTATTAAGTAATATCGTCGATAGACCATAAACGATGGGGAAACGAATCACTGGCGAGACGTACATAAATCCGAGCTTGATCAGACCACACTTGCTTATTCCCATATTTATTCCCGTGCTAAATTCAGAACATCACGTCTTCGTTTCGTCAGATTTTCCGACACAAAAAAACGAGTGCCAGCTAATTTTGACTTTTCTTTAAAAAATTTAGAAGCAAGGTCCTTAGACTTGAATGTTACAACTAAAGGAGCAATTGCATCCTGTTTACTATTACCTTTGCTTAGATTTAATCTTTTAACCTCGATCACATCTTGATTTGATATTTCTAGCTCCATTTTATTTGTCACTATATCAAGAATTACTGATTTCAAGTCACTATTGGGAGGTTGTTTAACCCCTTTGAACATGAGACTATTTAATCTCGTTTCTTTATCTTACTCCTCAAGCTTTTGCTTTGCAACTTTAATCTGTTTCTCAATAAATCAGCTTCTCTATTAAAACTGTTAAAATATCTTTGGCTTATTTTTAATTTCTTTTTTCTTTTTTAGTGAGGGATCTAATATTCCATAAAAACGTCAGTCAGGTATCAAAAGGTTGCATCTCCATAAGTGTAAATTTTCAGAAGAGAAAACAAATAACCTCATAACTTTTTATTTCCCCTCCTATAACCATGAAAGACAAATACATTGGTGATGCGTTTTTTGTTTTTTTTTACAGTTATCAGAGGGTAAATAAAAGAGTTGTGAGGTTTTTTGTTTCCTTTTCTGAAAGTTTACAATTACGGAGATATGACCTTTTGATACCTGACTGACGAAATTTTTCTCTGAGTTAGTGCTTAAATGCTCTCTAGTTTCTCTCTCCTTGAAAGTTTAAGGAACCTTTATGAGCTCCTCCGTATAATAATGTATTTACAAAATGGTAATTCACTGTGACTAATATTATTCTATCTGAATGTAGATGACGTGATTGTTATGCTAGGGAAATTGAGTCAGTGATATAGATAGAAAAAAACTTGGAGCAATCCTTCTCTGATGTAATACCTTCAAAATGTTTGAATGTCTTCCTAGAGCCCAAAAAGGTTCTATGATAGAACCCAAAATGTTTTCAGTGACTCTTTAAGCCTCGCCATCTCCTCTAAAGAACCAAATATACGAAGTTATAAGGATTATATAATTATCATTTTTATAAAATATTAATGGCTACTCTAACCAAAGAAAAAAGCAAGGAAATAATTTCACAGAGATTGCATGCCTTGGAAGCAAATACGAAAATAGTATTTAAGTTTTACTGTTTCCAAGAATTACAAAAAAAAATACAAGAAAATAAGTAACTCTAATTTAAGTCTATTCCGTACAGAGAATTTGATACTATTACATTATCTATTTTATTAATAAAATAGATAATCAGAGTCAATAGTCAGAGAGTCAATAAAATAGATAAAAATAGTCAGAGAATTCTAAAGATTGATATTAAAACCTAAAAGGAGTAGGAATAGAGTTATATAAATAATAAGTCAAACTTAAAATGAAGAGATATTGTTATGAATGAATAAATGAAACCAAAAAAGAACAGAAACTGTAATATATGATAAAGTCAAGCTAAAAAATGGTTATTATGGATTATTATATAAGCGAACAGAATTGAAAATGAAGAACCAAAACAATAAATACCACATACATTGTGGAGCTACCACTTAACTATTCATTTTAGTTTTTGTTCGTTTTAGGATTCATCTATTCGTTCATACCAGTGTCTGTCATCTTTATGTTTGATATAATTATTTATTTTAGTTTTTATTCCTTTTAGGTCTTATTCATTAATACTATTTTCTGTTCGTTTTAGGTTTGACTTATAATTTAAATGACATTTTTCACTTTAATATTCTCTTAAAGTCATTATTCAATTAATGTGTGCTCGTGTTTTAACTGACATAGATTTACTATTTGTTAGTTGTAGAAATAACTGTAGCTTTTTCTCAGCATTTTACTTAAGAAAATAAAATTTCCGGATAAAAACTCGAACTTGAAGCAAAATCTTGAATAGTGAGCTAAGACGTTCGATGAGCTGTAGTTTGTATTATTAATGGTGCCCGGAGTGTCAGCAATGGACACAACCAAGTTTTATCAAAATATTTTGTTTTCTCTGAGGCTCGTTTTGCCCATGATAGGACACAAAAAAGTGTTGGGCCAATTTTGGATTTCACAAACAGATACATTTTTCTCCCCTTGAAATTCTAGGCCCGCTGAAATGAGTTCATACGCGCTTACCTGGCTACAGCTTTTCATGGGGTTTAATCTGTAATAAGCTCTATTTTTCATTGGTACAATTGGATCATCAAAATCAAAGACACGGAAAAGTAAAGGACAAGAGCTTTCCATTATCTACTTACGTATTTTCTTAGAACTCAGACATGAAAATATAGGATTGTGTAAGCTCAAAATGGCCATGAGCTGGAATATTAATGATTAAACAACAATAAATTTGTCTGGAAAATTTTTGTAAAATGTTCTGAAATATATTCTTTGTTTGCTTAGTAAATAAAAGGGAAAGTTTAAACACCTTAGTTAGTTAGTATACTAGGACCATATTCTATCTGATATTTTTATGAATTGCCTCCCCACTAGTTTTAAGATTGGTCGCAGTCCTTGGATTTTACGTACACCCACGCTAGTGGTTATACTTTTAATTTTGATCATGTACTTTCATGCACATTCATTTCTAGTCTTCCAGTTACAGTTTGCACTTACAATCCGATTACTGACCATTCCGGACTTTCGTTTCAGATGCAGTCTTCACAGATCACTAATAACGCTTATTCCAGCAAAAGTGTGAAAAATACAATAATCCCCTTTATGCCCCTTTATGCACTGTTGCTTCGGTCCTAAGCTGCATCAAAGTTCCGTTTCATCTACTCTGCTCTGGCTCTTCCAACGTCTCAGCCACTGTTGATTTCAACACTTACTACCATCAAGTCATCCATGCTCTGAAAGTTGCCGAATCGAAAGCGGTTCCTACAAGACGAGCCAAAATTGGGACAGAGAATCCGATGTGGCCCAAATCCGCTGAACTCCGGTCGGCAAGGCGACATGCAAAAACGTGGCTGAACATTTGGATTGCTTGTGGTAGACTGCTACGCGGGACTGTATTCGTGCTGAAATGGAGCACAAAATGTAAATACAAAGCTGAAATAAAGAAGTACCGAATTATTGGGCTACAGGTCACTGGAAATAAGAAATCGTGGCTAAGCCTAGTCAGACCAGACGATCGTCTATCTAGTACTTCTCTGACACTGCATGATTGGCACTCTTACTAAACTTCGATGTATCGAGATTAGATTCTTACTATAAACAATCAGTACGAAATGGAAGTTTCCAGCTGGCTTTCACGTTTCTCAGTGCAGCATTGCTTTGTTCCCATTCCCCTTGAGAAGATCAAGTTAGCTTGCGGAAAAGAACTTTCCAAAGCAAAAAATGGAATATAGAGGGACGGTCTTGCAATAAATTACCTCAAGGACTTACCTGAATGATTCTATTCCCATCTTCAGATTATCTTCCAGATGTGCGTTACAAAGGGTTTTGTTCCCAACAAAGGTCAAAACAAATACAAATCTTATAGATCCATAACCGTCTCGTGCATCTTGAGCAAAGTGTTTGAATATGTGATCTTCTCTGAGGTTGATACTGGACACTTTGGGGACAATCAGCTTGGATTCCATAAATATCTTGGGTGCCCAGAGGCTCATTGCCTTCTAGCTAACGTACTTATGGACTCGGAAAAAAATAAGTCGCCTCTATGTATGTGCACTATTTACATATCGAAAGCGTTCAATAACACCAATCTAATGCCAGCAATGAATACTCTACTGCTCAATGGAGTGAGTTTGAGTATAGTGAGTACTTTGAAACTTTGGTACGAAAATTCGGCTGTGTTGACCAAACGGAAAGGTACAATTTCAGATCCCGCAAAAATCAAAAGAGGTGCGAGGCAAGGTAGCGTTCTTAGTCCTCTTGTTTTCAAACATAGAATCACCAAGATTCTGGGCCGTATACTTGGCATACGTTGATAACGTCCTTCTGCTCAGTAGATCCAAAGCGGATTTACAAGACAACCTAAATCGACTCCTAAGCGACTTTCAATCCATCGGGCTTTCTTTCAGTATTGATAAGTGTGAGTTTTTTACCTTTAATGGACCGCAAAGTGATTTTGTCACTCTCGGAAATCATGCTGTCCCTACGGTATCGGAGCTGAAATATCTTGGAATTATGATCGCAGAAGCGATCGTTGAAACTAGACAAGCAATTGTTAAGCAAACAGCTACCACCATTAAATGTGCTTATGCGTCTGTAGTGCTGAATCACAGATGCTACTCCAGGAAATCTCTTGCCTTGATTTATTTTTCAGTGTGCCTACCACACATAACTTACCTTGCCGGTGCATCCCACATGCTGTCACTGAGAGACACTGAAAACGTCAAAAAAGTGCTACTATAAATATGCAAAATTTTATTATACATACCCAAGAGTTATAGGAATTTCTGCATTGAAGAACATGGTCTTATAGAGCCATCCGAAAAATGATCTCGTATTCGACAAAAATTCAGTGCTAAAAGTTAAATTAGATTGGCGACGTTTCTCACCTGCATTTATTTGAGTGTCGTATCTTTATCTTTTTGTAAGCTGGTTTCTTTTTCTTTTTTCTTTTTGTAGTCCTCCACTATAATTTATTTTTGCAGATGGTGGGTGATTAAATGTTGTTATTGTTATTATAGTACTTGTTGTATATTGTCTAAGCAAATTGTTTAGATTTGATCAAGTGCTTTTATCTTTCTGAACAAAGATTGAGGTTTGTATTATCTAAAATTTTTGTGCAATTTGCTCAGCAAATTCAACAGGAATACGCTGTTCTCAGCTGGAAACTGTCACAAACGGTTGACAATAAATGTTTCCCTTGTTTTGGTACATAAATTTTATCAGGAAAAGCACAAAATAGAAAACAGTATTGGTTATTGCTGCAGTCTTCAAAACCAGTTTTCGACGGTTAACATATTCTGACGCTACCTGGCCAACTTCACTTGAAAAAATAAATAAATCAAGACATGGCTTTCGAATGTCTTTGGTCACAAAACTCTCAAAATCCATCCCAAACAGGCAAAATATTCTATGACACAATAATTTCAATTTTCTTCTCTTACCCTCTGCCCCCTAAATAGCCCCTTAATACCCGCTATGGAATTTTAAACTCCAAGCCAAAGAGTTTTCTAGCTTGACAAGAGAAGAAACTCAAGCACTTTCATTGGGGTTCAATGGAAAATAAAGACCCCTAGAACCACTGACAGTACAGTATTGCCAACGGCGTCAATTCGTAAAATCTTAATGGGGCAGGGGCAAAATGAATTTTCAAAATCTAAGAAGGGAGTAAACTTATGGTTCTTCCAATATTTTCAGTGAAGATACAATAAAAAGGAATTTTTCAACGTAAACATAAGAAAGGAATTTATAGGGGACACAGGCCCCGCCCCTACAATTTACACTGCTGAACTTCACCAAGATAAACTAAAAGATTTCAAAACAAACTTTATTTTTGTATTGTAATTTTGATTTTAACTAAAGGTCTAATTTTCTGAACTTCTCATAAAATAGTAAGGGTTGACTTAACTCTGAAGTTTATACGAGCATTCCTTCCATAAGAGCCATATATGCTCCCATGGCATAACCTATACCCCTTGCCCTGAAGAGTGTGGGGGGAGTGTCCTGCTCAAAGATATAATTTCCAGAAATTTCAACTACGTTTAACAAAATGTCTATCTCAAATTTTTGATTTTGGTGGACCTGGATGTGGTGTTAGTCACTTTCGACTATTAAAAACGACACTAGCCATTTAAATTTCCAATCAAATAAGCCCTTTTTGAAGTTTCTACGACGACGCTTTCTATAAAAACTTTATATGCACCCAGGGCAGAACTTACAACCCTTGTCCTGAGGGCTGTAGGGGGAGTGTCCTCCTCATAAACATAATTTCTATGTGGAAATCAACTACGTAGAACAAAATGGCTATCTCAAAATTTTACAACTTTACCTTTTTTCCCTATGTATTATGCTTTTGATGAGCAGTATCTAGTGATCAGAACTGGAGATGAAGTTTTAATTAATCTTTACCTGCCGGATAATAAGAATAATATACTTTCTCTAATGCATTTACTAAGACTATTGTTAAGCTGAATAATTTAATCAGTGGAATATGCGTGAACTGATATGTTTGGTTATTAACTGGGGACTTAAATTGGGATATAAATACGCGACGTCTCCACGATCTGAAACTTTCTCAAATGGCCTTTCCTAGGCTCTCAGCTCATAATATAAAATACGCATTGTACATATACACATAATTCTGTTTTTTGCTATAATCTTGGTAACTGTGTTTGCTAAGCTTTACTGACATCTAGTGTTCACGTAAATGAAAAAGAGAAAGACTATGGCCACTTGCCTTTATCTTTAAAAGGACCTATTTCTGCTAATTTAGTTATCAATTCTCTTTCGTAAATGATTCACAGTCTTTTAAAAATTGTGACTGCGGTCGTAAAAATTAATATGGATTATTATGAAATTTTGATAGCTTGAAGAAGGCTGAAGAGGCTACAGCTCATAGTGAAATTAGTTCGCTACTGTACTCGTAAACCTATGTAGAATATTAATCCAGAGTCAAAGAAAGTTGAAAATCTGATGCAGAACTTCAAAAAAAGCTCCAATGAATGGAAGCATGTTGTTTATTCTTCAAAACTTGATGGTTGACATGTTGATACATCCCGCAACGTCACCGGATTTAACACTGTTTAAGCTTATTTTCCGTTGTAAATTGTGCTTTTCATACTCGGTTTTTGATTCTTTCGTCTTGGTTTTTCACCCCCCCCCCCCTAATTATCGTCAAATAATGTTATTCCTGTTGCACCTGAAGCTATTATGGCGTTGATAAAGCTACTGACACCTATACATGGATAACATTTACATATATCACTTGAATCTGTATTTTAAGTGTTCCTGTTTCATCTGCAGCTATTATTTCAAATGTGCCTTTATAATTCCTTTGGTCGAAATAGTTTTCTTGGGGGAACATTAACTCCGGTCTTGAAGCGAAATAAAGATCCTGACATTATTCATTTAGGTTAATAGCTTTTGCATGTAATATTGGTAAGTTATTCGAGTATTTTTATTATATCATGTTCATGATGTAGTTAATTATAATATTAATCAATTTGGATTTAAAAAACATTTTATTTGCCTATATGTGCATTGAGTCCTCTCAGTTGTCTTAAGAGAAGCTAGCATCAAGTTCTGGGTATCTGGCTGACTGGTCGTATTTCAAACAGTAGGCTGTACGATAAGTGTGGTTCAGTTCTGCTTCCTAAGGCTGTAATGAGAGAAAGGTTATGATGGCTGGGGCACTTTCTGTGGATGAAGGATGACCGATTGCCGAAAATTGTCCATATTGGCCAACCGTCGAAGGCTAAACGGAAAGCAGGTCGTCCGCGGTCAGGGTGGGGGATGTCATAAAAAAAGATTTAAAAGAAATTGAAACTTCCTGGGAGGGTGTAAAGAGACATCCAATCTATTCAATCTTTGAATAGATTGGGGTGGAGGAGGAGCGTGCGTTTCTGTGTTGGCCTCAGGTGGCTTGGTGCTGTGGTGACTTGTTAGTAGAAGCAGATGTAGTAGTTGATGTATCCAAAGCGTTCAACAGCGATGTTCATCCACAAACTATTTATTTAATAAATGAGCTTGTTATCAACACTTCTATTGTTTTAGTATTAAAATTTGGTATTGCAATTCATATTGAAGATTAAAATTGAAATAGTCAGATTTTTTTAAATAAACATGTTCGCTGTGAAGTTAGACAGGGATTGATGCTTTGTTTGTATATTTTAAGTGCTTGTATACCTAGTATTCTTTCAAAGATATCTTATACCTGTTTGGCTCGGTTTTTAAAAGTGTCTTACCTTGGATACACCTTCGATCTGATACTTCTTGGCTGGTCTAAAGTTGGTTTAGCCCAAAATCTTAATAAGGTACGTTCTTCTTTTGAATAAATTAGAAAATCCATTGATACTGCTAATCGTGAATTAATTGGGCTCAGTGGCTTTATGTGGCATGTTATAGTTGTTATAACTATATTTTACATTTTCAAACTTCCGAAATAATTACCTAATACTGTTTTCTGAGCTGCGTTCAAGGGCAAGGTCAGTAAAGCACTGTATGTTTAACCACATTTTATACCTCCTAATCTAAAATACTCTGCTAATCTTCTATTTGTGTAAATTTAGCAAATGATATTTGCCAATGGTCTCAGAACTCAGAAGCATGCAATCGGGCCTTTAGGAGTTTTTTGCTGTCATCTATAAACAATAATTCTTGCCATCTATTTTACAACAATAGTTCAATGAGGGAAATAGCCTTCACAATTCATTTGTTTGATTTTATAATTTTGTTTCCTCTGAAAAGAGTCGTTTGAATATGACTATTTTACCAAAAAAGAAGATATCTCAGAACAGTGCTGATGCTAAAAGTTCAGCTGAAGGTGTTCATCAGCCAATCCAACAGGGCCTTCAAAATCAGGTTAGCCTATGCTCTTCAGAATTTATTGAATGGCCTAATTCTAGGACCAGTCTATGTTGTCTTCTGAAGGGCACACTATGATAACCAAAGTTACCAAATGCTAGCCTAGTACCATGCAATCCCCCAGTAAACACTTTTGAATATGGAAGCTGCTATTGTGACAATCTGCCAGCCCCACCCTCTAAAAGGAGTAAATTTGCAGTTTTCAAGATAATTTAGCTAGGATGAGATTGAATATATCACTTGATGCCTTTTTTATGGTATTTTATAATTCAAAAATTGCTTCTGAAGGAAATTAATTTTCAGCCCTTAAAGGGTTAAAAGGGCTCCAAACAGCCCATTGTAACCAAAAGTTTAAAAAAATTATTGTTTATAGCTAATACAGGAATGGTATTTATTATTTTTTTTTAGGGTAAAATTCTACTTTAGTTACTTTTACCTATATTGGAAAGGGGTGAGGTTAGGAAACTGAAACTTTCAGGGATGGGTCTTCAGGCTAAAATATGTCCTGGGAAGGTATTTTGAAGTACTTATCTCCTCTCCTTTTCACTCTTGAGGGTCCTAAAATTTGCCTACATGACAGGTATTGAAAATTTGAAAAAAAACAATATTTTACCTTAATTTTCAGTTATCAGATTCTTTTTCTCTGGCTTTACTTCTGAAAATGCAATTCCTGTTATTTGAGCAGTATTTTAGGCCATATCAATGTTAATTTTCAAAATTTAGGAAATGTATTTGCATATCTTCAAAACCCTAAATCAGGATTGAGCAAAGTTGTGAAGCTGAAAACAATCTTGTTGGACTTCATTTTAAGCAGAAGATCTATTTTATGAGGTTTCACTTTTATAACACACATATTTTTAAAGGTCAGGACCCTCTAGAGGGAGAAGGAGTGGAGGCAGGTAGGCTATTTCAAAATACATTCACAGGACATAGGCTAGCCTACTTTAGTCTGTAGATCTATCCCTGAAAATTTCATTTTCCTAACCAAACTCCTTTCCAAGATAGCCAGAAGTAGCTAAAGTAGAATTTTAGCCTACCTTTTTAGTTATAATATTAAAAAGTTTTTTGGGGAAAAAATTTGCAGATTTTATAAAAAAAAGCTAGAAACCCCCATAAAAATGACATCAGTTTTGCTGTGATGTCATTTTCAAGGGGGTCCAGGCTCTTTTTAGAAATCCCTACAAATTTGATATTAAAATAACATTTTACTGCTATTTTCTTAGAAACATGTTTTTAAACTTGGTTACTATAGCCTAGACTGTTTGGTAAATTTCTAGTGGGTCATACACTGACATTAATTCTGATTATGAGCCATATGCAGAACCAGTGTGGATAACTGTAAACCTGCCTTGTGAACCTTTGAGAATTGGTTGCAAAATATAAACCCTAGTTACCCCATCCTTGAAGATTCCCTTCTTGCTTTAACTAATTCAATAGCAGTGAATACCAAAATCTGTGGGGGTGTGATTATGGTTTGAGATTTTAAACTCCTGTTTGTTCAATGTATAGATAGTTGTGGTCACTCCACAGGTGACTATCTTATGCCTTTCCTTGAATGTCTAAAAAAAAACAATATTTTTAGCAAATTGTAAATTTTCCAATTAGATACAAATGCCTTCATTGCTAGATCTTGTTCTAGTTAGTGACCCTGAGTCAGTGCTGAGTATAGAACCTTTACTGCCACTTTGTGCAAGTGACCATATCATCATAAGCTGTAGGTTTAGAATATACCCAAAAAGGTTGTTATTTAGAAAACATGTGTATACAGATTATAGTCTAATCTGAAAGGAACTAGCAGAATGTGATTGGTTCTTCATTCATGCAATGAGTATAGAAGATTCATGGCATGCCATGAAAAGTTTATTGCTTGATGTTGTCAGTAGAAATTCATCTACAAAGTGGATACACAAACCCAAAATACTCTGATTTATGTCGAAAAATTAAAAATGGCCAGGAACAGAATAAAAGATTAGAGGTTGCATTCACAGAATGTGAATAATGCAGCATGCAACTATTTGCCTCTTTTTTTACACCTATTGACAGTGCTCCACTCTAAGACCTCCCCTCCCAACATCCTAAGTGTGATGTCACCTATTACTATCAGTAGAGTGGACCTTGAAACCCACCTTAAAAACCTGTACCCAAATAAACCCGTTAACCCAGATGGCATTCACCCTTGACTTCTAAAAGAGGCACATGCTGAATTGTCTCTTGCTTTTACCCAGCTTGCCCAGAAGTCTCCAGATTCAAAGTGTACACATGCAGAACAGAAGTTAGCATATATGCTAACTTCCTATATTAATATATATGCAGAATGGTGCACAAAAATGGTAACAGAGATGAGGCAGTTAACTACCAACCAATCATTATCACCTCTGCAGTAGGAAAAATGCTTGAAAGCATGTTCAGCTCCATAGTGATTCAACATTGCAAGACTTAAGGTAAGCTGTTGTCCCTGTGCAAGGTAAGCATGGTTTCTGTTTTGCTCAATCAGTTGAGACCAACTTTATTGATGCAAGTGAATATATCACCAAACTTATGGACAAGGGTTTCCCAGTAGACATGGTTTTGCTGGACTTTACAAAAACATTCAATAAGGTGTGCATCAGGAGACTGCATTTTAAGCTAGAAGCTATTGGTTTTAATAATAGACTATTGACTAGGTGACACTTTTCTTAGGTAATAGAAAACAAGCATTTACAGTATTTGGGGAAACTGGGTAAACATTTCTTTCTGATTTTGTGGAAGTGAGAAGTGAGGTGCCCCAAGGCACAGTCCTAGGCCCAACTTAGTCATTATTTCAAATCTATCTTATCTTTATCCCTAATCTATTCAAAGCCCCCCTCTTTACACCGTCCCAAGGAGCTCCTATTTCCCTTAAATATTTCTCCACAACATCCTCCCACCCCAACTGCCAATGACCTGCTTTCTGTTTAGCCCTACACAGTTGGCTAAAAAGGACAATCTGTCTTCCTTTATCTGCAGAAAGTGTTCTAGCCATCTCAACCTTTTTCTCATTATAGCCTTAGAAAGCAGGGTAGTTGTATGATATCCTGACCATACTCTAGAAGTGAAGTTGCAGGCCACCCAGAATGCATTATATTAAATACCTAACCTAACCACCTCTATATATCAAATATTTTATTAAAATATACTTGCATAATCTTTTATCTTGCTCAGGCTGAGCTGATTATCTCAAAGTGCACACATAGATACAGAGAGAAACTGGTTTTAATACAGAAAAAATAGAGTACAGTTGGGATATCACACAAGTACCAAAAGTAAAATCAAAGTACACTTTTCATACAGCCTACAAGTTTGAATTCCCTGCAAATTTGCTTTTGAAACTACATTTTACTAATAAGACTAATGAGAATAATAATTACTATTCTTGAATCAACTACAAATGGCAATTTTCTCACTAGACAGTTTTTTAAAGGAACTCCAAAGGTATTTCATTTTTGTAACCACACAAAGAAGTTTCAACATAAACTAAGTAATTGAAAAGTGGTTAAAAGAATAAAACAAGTTTACGAACAGGTTATTCAAGGGCAATATAATCCAAAAATGCTAATTTCCAACAGCTCATATTCCATATATTAGGCAACTCAAATATAAACTAATTTTTTACCATTTCAAGTTTTTTGAATGCCATTGACAAAAATAGCACTGAATTTTGCAATTCAAAACTTTGCCATCAACAATTCAGGGTATATTTTTGCACATTAGGGGTGGTGGTAAAGTTCATGGTAAATTTGCAGTGGACCATATAATTTAGCTAGGATGGTACTTGTCAATTAGCTGGTACACACACAAGATAGATGCTAAAGGAAACTAGTCAAACAGGTATCAGTCAATAGAGAATTGGATTGCAAAGTGTGGCTTGTCATTGCATTTACAATATTTAAACTTTTTTTCTGGGGGGGGGGTTAGGGGTGGAAAAGGTACTAGGTTAAGTTATGTATTTAATATATGCCATGCTCTTCACTTGGCTGTCTAATTGATCATTAAGACTGTTTTTTAAAACCTCTACTTCAGATTCAGCTAATCTACAAAGCATATGGGGCACCAGATGCTTACTTTAAGGATGCAATATGTGTTTTAATATCTATGAATTTGTTATCAATGTCTTTGTTCAACTCAGCTTTAAATTAACAAAAAGATTTTTTACAGCTTCCTTGATCTTTGTGTTTAAGTTCTGCACTGCAACAATAGTGGGATGAAGTGCTTCAAGAATCTTACTGATGGTATTCTGTATTTGGGCTTCACTAATACCAGATCTGGTGCTACCTTTGCAAATTGGGCACTTCCATTCACAGCCAAAACGCCTGGTTATTTTTATGAGAAGATTGTACTCAGGTTCATTTATATCTAGGCAATCAGTGCATAACCACTTTTTAAAAACACTGCAGTTCATTGCAGCTGGTTCTTCATTTAAACTGGTCACAAGCAGCACACTTTCCTGTTCCCTTTTTCGGCCTCCTTTGGTCTTTTTGGTGGCATTTTTAACAGTAATTATTAATTAAAACCAAATGCTGGCCTAAATTCTAAGTTTGGCTCTAGGCTCACAACCTATGAACAACAAAATTCTAATTAAAAAATTTGATAGACCTTAAAATTCTATTAAAGTAATAGGAATTAGGTTTTCCAAGGTAAAGTTTTAGCTGAGGTGCTACTTGTTATCTTGAGAAAATTCATGAATGTGGATAACAATGTAATTGAACATTATTATGTCATTAATATAAAGATGTTGCATTTTATAAAGCAAGATTTTTGTTGTTTAAGTTTTTATATGGGATGGTCAGAGGAGCAGTGCATTTGCAAGCAAGTTCTAATTCAGAGGCCTCTTCCTATCTTGTAAAGCATTTGAGCTATGTGAATAAATCTGGGGCCTAAAATATGCCTTTGAAGGTGTTATCAAGCTACTATCTATACTCTTCTTATTTCGAGAGAAGATTGCATATATGTGAGGTCTCTACAAATATAAATTTTGACAAAGATCATTTTATATTAATTTTGGGTTTTTACTCTCTTTTGACAAGTAATAAATCACCAACTCCTGACAAGAAAATAAGCACAACAGGGGATACACACCAACAAAATCAGCAAAGTTTTGTATATAGCCAAGGGATTTATATGGTCCTTTTAGGAGGGGAACTGGGACATATTTTAAGGACAGCTATTAACACCTTTAAAAG
Source organism: Artemia sp. Qi Xiang Cuo (assembly GCF_049724085.1). Taxonomy (NCBI): domain Eukaryota; kingdom Metazoa; phylum Arthropoda; class Branchiopoda; order Anostraca; family Artemiidae; genus Artemia; species Artemia sp. Qi Xiang Cuo. The sequence goes on along the minus strand of NC_142796.1, from coordinate 806,200 downwards.
GTTTTAAGTGGATTGTCGTCTCTTAAGTAGGACTCTAATCAAGATGATCTAAAATTAACTGAGCTCTTTCTAATGTAACAGGCTTAGTCAATGCTGTTACAATTGAGTCCCTGTTATGCCCTTGATGGGGGCAGGTTCACAAAATTTTTTTTTCCGAATTGACTTTGCTTGACATTGTCAACCAACTGTTGGTGAGAAATGAGCACATTGTTAATTTTTTCAATGTCTGAAATTATTTGCTAACATAAAAAAAAATGATTTTACAACTTGATTCACCTTTTAGTATTATTTATGAGCACACTAAATGCTTGCTACTGTTCCATTTTGTGCCCTTAAAGTGGCACCTGGTTTTTATTTTCTTATTTGCTTGTAGAACTAAGATATCAGAAAAGAAATATACCATTCAATGTTCTTGCAAAATATTATCATTATTGCTGTTGCAATTGCCCCTCCCCCTGTAATAGGGTCAGATATATATATATATATATATATATATATATATATATATATATATATATATATATATATATATATATATATATATATATATATATATATATATATATATATATATATATATATATATATATATATATATATATATATATATATATATATATATATATATATATATATATATATATATATATATATATATATATATATATATATATATATATATATATATATATATATATATATATATATATATATATATATATATATATATATATATATATATATATATATATATATATATATATATATATATATATATATATATATTTTTTTTTTTTTTTTTTTTTTTTTTTTTTTATATATATTTATATATATATATATATATTTATATATATATATATATATATATATATATATATATATATATATATATATATATATATATATATATATATATATATATATATATATATATATATATATATATATATATATATAGATAGATATATATATATATATATATATATATATATATATATATATATATATATATATATATATATATATATATATATATATATATATATATATATATATATATATATATATATATATATATATATATATATATATATATATATATATATATATATATATATATATATATATATATATATATATATATATATATATCCAGATCTATGGACAATGGCCTCTTCAAAGGGCTGCCTTGACCCTTTTGGGGTACCTGCAAGACTGGGGACCTTGCAGTCAACTCTATTCCCACTTGAGGAGTGGCGCTTCTCAAGGAAAGTATAGCCTAGTAAACAACACAGCACTTGCACAGGATTCTGAGTAATGGACAATTCTTCTGGGCTTGGTATTTTTTGACAGGTGTCTACAGGCTAAAAAACTTCTTCCTAGCTAATTTATCTATTATGGGCGGCATCCTCGTAGTAGCATAATATTTGTAGGCATGAATATATAACGAGTCGGAGGTAATAGGCTTGAGATTGTTTGTGCAGGATTTCAACTCTTTTTGATAGAAGAGCATCGCCAAGTGCTGAAAACCATGTTGTGATCAAGATGGGGCCATGATTGCACAAAGCCTCCATTCATGGAGGTCCCTGGGACTTCTTGCTGTCCGGTTCTAAGCCCGCTTAAGCACTTTGGTGTAGACTTGAGAAGATATGCGATCCCCGTCCTGCACTGGTATCTGGGACAATTGCTTTTCCTGAGGCGAAAATAATTTCAATGATTTAAAGAACATGAAAATTGGAACTTGGAATGTTACCATGTAAAAAAATGACTATCATATCGAGATTTTGACTGGCGAATTCAGACGATTCGAACTGGATTTATTAGGAGTTTCAGAAACTTATATCCCAGGGGTAGGAAGCATGAAAATAGGGGATATAGAATTTGTTTACTCAGGCAGGAAGGATGGGGTACATAGACAGGTAGTAGGGCTCATGATGAATAATGAAACTGCTAAGTCTTGTTTAGGCTGGAAAGTTGTTAATAATAGAATACTAATTGCTCATTTTATGACTAGAAAGTTCAGGGTATCAGTTATAGTAGTATACGCCCCTGTAGAACCAACTGATGGAGATACTAGTGACTCAAATGAATTTTACTTACAGTTACAGGAGCAAATAGACAAGGTCCCAGGTAGAAATATGATGTTATTACTGGGAGATTTTAACGCCCGGGCCGGTAGAAATAGGGATAGATGATAGGGTAGTCTGGTTGAATGTGGTGTAGGAAAAGAAAATAGTAATGGTTACAGACTTTTACAATTTTGTAGGTATAACAATCTAGTTATAACCAATACGGTGTTTGGTCATAAAATGGCTTATAAGTTAAAATGGTATTCATGTGATGGTAAGCAGCAAACCTTATTGATTATGTTATAGTTAACCGAAGACTGGCAGGATCAGTACAAGATACTAGGGTATATAGGATTGCCGTTATTGATGTTAAAAGTAAATATCACCATGTAGTAGTCTCAAAGGTTAATTATTGGAAAGCTGAAATATTGGAAGGGTAACTATCTCCCGGGAAGTTATGATGTTCGTAGACTCCAGGATGAGAATTTGAGAGAAACTTTCCAGGAACATTTGAATACTAAACTTGAGATTTTAAAATTTGATAATGTGGAAGATGGTTGGAATAATTTTAGAAAAATAATTTGTGAAGTTGCTGAAGGTGTCTTAGGGAAGAAAGCTAGAATTGCAGCTAAGAATATTAGTAAAAAAGCTTTATGTTTAATAGAAACGACAAAGGACTTGTACAAGAATTATCTGAGTGATAGATGATATGAAAACAAAAGGAGTGTGAAGAAAGTGGAGAAAGCATTAAAATATGAACTAAAGAGGTGTACAGTTGAGACTATGGATCAAGTTGCAAAGGATCTGGAAGATATAACTAAATAGCACACTAGTAAAAAATTATGATTTTATGTCATGAAAATGAGTGGTAATAATCAATCGAGACGTGTCCCGGTTGAAGATAGGAATGGGGCCGCAATTAGCGATAAGGAAAAAACTAAAGAGAGATGGGCCAAACTTTTTGAGAATCTGCTAAACCGAGATAGAACTACTGGAAACTATATAGAGGAAAATGGAAATGTTTGTGATTCATCAGATGTGAGAAGATATTTTCTTTGTGAGAAGGAATTAACGATAGTAGTTAAAGAAATAAAAAATAAGAAGTTGCCATGCACTGATAATGTGGTAAATGAGTTTCTTAAATATTGTGGCTCTGAGGTTAGAAATAAGTTACTGAAGTCATACTGATGAAATAAGTTACTGAAATCATATTATGAATATGATTTTTGAAAAAGGGGAAGTACCTAATGATTTTAGGAAATCCTTAATTAAGCCACTGAGAAAGGTGATAAGTGAGTGTGGTAATTATCGAGGCATTAGTCTGGTCTCTGTAGGTAGTAAATTACTTAGTAATATGATACTTTTTAGACTGAGAGATGCTGTAGACAAAGTTTTAAGAGAAGAACAGTGCGGTTTTAGAAAAGGTAGAGGATGTGTTGATCAAATTTTCACTTTTACGTTAATAATTGAAAAGTGCCTGAGTTTTCAAACACCTTTGGTCCTCAGTTTTATAGATTATGATCAAGCTTTCGATTCTGTTGATAGAAGAGCTTTACCAAAGTTTTTATCCTTGTATGGTATACCAGACAAATGCATTAAAGTGATTAGTGCTATTTACGAGAATAACACTGCTGCAGTTAAGGTAGAAAATAAGGTTAGCATCTGGTTTTGTATTAAATAATGATTTAAGCTGGGCTGTGTTTTACCCCCCTTTATGTGGATCATTTTGATGGAATTAGTCTTAAAGAGCACAGGAAAGGCAATGGGACACAACGGAATCAAATGGGGAGGAACAAGTCTCCTGGATTTAGATTGTACTGATTATTTAAGCATCCTGGATGAAAGTGTGAGCAAAATGAAGTGTGAGCAATTAGAGGTTTTTGCGAGTTCAGGGTGCTAGAATAGGTTTGAAAATTAACGTTAAAAAGACTAAGTCACTAAGGCTAGGAATAAGTGAAGATGAAAAGGTGACGTTGGGTAATGAAAAGATTGATCAGGTGGGCAGCTTCACTTACCTTGGTAGTATTATTAGTAAAGATGGTGGGTGCAGGGAAGATGTTAAAAGTAGAATAGCCAAGGCTCAGGGTTTTTTTAACAGTTAAAAAAAGTTTGAAGAATAGGAAGATAAGTCTGCAAACCAAGATTACAATTTTGGAAGCTACAGTGATGACAGTGGTCAAATATGCCTCTGAAGCATTGACGCTCCGAAAAGCGGATGAAGATTTGTTCAATGTTTTCCAGAGAAATTGCTTAGGGATTGTTCTGGGTACCCGGCTGACTGACCGTATTTCAAACAATAGGCTATACGAAAAATGTGGTTCAATACCGCTTTCTAGGGCTATAATGAAAGAAAGGTTGAGGTGGCTAGGGCAAGTTCTGCGGATGAAGGATGATAGATTGCCGAAGATTGTCCTTTTTGCCCAACCGTCTAGAGTTAAACGGAAAGCAGGTCTTTCTCGTCTGGGGTGCGAGGATGTCATAAAGAAAGATTTAAAGAAAATGAGAACTTCATGGGCGGGCGCAAAAAGGGAGGTTTTGGAAAGATTGGGATTGAGGAGGAGCTTGCGTAGCTGTGTTGACCTCAGGCGGCTTGGTGCTAAAGATTACTGATATTTTTTTCAGCTTTATTTGGTATTACTAAGTGACTGTTAATGAGAAATTAGTGCACAAATATTGCCAGTCCACAAGATTAGTCAAGCTTTATATATCGTCTAGGTCTATCTATATCTGACCCATTAGGGGACCTGGGGTAACATTATGACAGCAGTTATTCTTATATTTGGAAAGAGTAGGGTATTTACCTTAAATCACACATTGGTATAAGTTAAGGATTTCAATCCTTGTTGTGCTCTGTGATGACATTTGTAGAAGTAATTTTCTTATTGGCTGTGTATCACTTCCTAGTTCAGCTACTTCACAGTTAAACAAAAACTCTTGACATAGCCACTCTTTCTGATTATTTATATATATATATATATATATATATATATATATATATATATATATATATATATATATATATATATATATATATATATATATATATATATATATATATATATATATATATATATATATATATATATATAAAAGATCTGCAAAAAAAACACTTAAGAAATCATGTATTACAATCACTTTGAAACGTCTTTTAGGGGCGGGTTTCAAAATGGAATTTGTAAAAGTAGCAATTAGTGTGTATATTTGGAAAGAGTGTTAAAGGCCCTCAAGGTAGTATAGCCTACTCATCTTTTAGCTATTAAATCAGTCTAAGCATCAACAAATTTACTAAAAAAATTTAATTCGTTTTGAAGATGGACAAAATGTAGACAATATTTTTTTTCTTTAGAATATATGGATATAAGTGAAAATAGTGGGTGCAAAACTGATTGGGCTGTACATAACATAGATATCAAATTAATCCAAGCTATAAATGCATAAATGAAAATAAGTGTGCAAATTGAAGAAATCAAGTTTAAGAAGATCAAGTTATATAAAACGCAATCCATTTTGCACTCCCCTTGATGTGTGCCTAATACTCTCTGGGGCTCTAATAGATGGTTGTCTACCGCTGCAAAGTGTTGAATGGCATATCTCTTTTTGCTACCTGATTTCTGTATTACAACAGAATAATCCAGTCTATATAGTCTGCACTCTCGGTTTTGCTTTGGGAAATTAAATATTATTGAAATGAAATTCAAAAAATTGACAGGTTCAATGGTCAGGTTCACAGGTAATGATTGTTTTTTCATGCATACAGGTAGTTCTGCATCCAGGGACCCATCCCCCCACCCAAAAAAATCTAGAAGATAGTTTTTCATATTTTGAACAGGATACACATGTTTTTTTTTCAAATCACACCTCCTGCAAAACCAATCCTTGCATGTGTGCCTATTATATAGATGACTGAAGAAGCTAAATAGTTCTTTTTAAACCTGAGGAGGGGCGCAAGTTCAGTTGTTTTTTTTCTTTCTTTTTTAGTGAAAATACCCCCAAAAAAGTATTTTTCAGTAAAAAATACCAGAAAAAAAGGTTGTTTTAAAATCAAGAAGGGAGGGTAACTGTCCCAGTTGACGTGCCTGCTCATTAATGTTCTTTTTTAAATCGCTTCTCATTGCATATTCCCATTGATTTAGAGTTCAACCCTCCCTGGGAGAGGATAAATTTACATTAAATATAATAACTTTTAACTAATGTATTTCTGCTTTTTTGCAGTTTCTTTAAATAAACGAACATTAGTAAATACATTCCTTGGTCCAAGATCGTCTGATATGCTGAATATATGACAGTTCAAAAAAAACATTGCCAAGGAGCCTCTAGTGTGTCTGCCAGGGGATATCCAGGAAGTATCCCCTTCTCTATAGTTCTGGTATGGTTGTAAGAGTACAATTTTCATTGTTTATTACATCCGAATGAATTTGGCTCCTTCCAAGGTAAAATCCTACCTATGTCACTGATATTCATTTCTTAACCCTTTGATGGCTGGTGGCTCTTATAAGGCACACCAAGATTTTTGCCTATAGGTTCTTTCTGATTAGCTTAAATAAGAAGTCATCTGGATAGCCAGAGACAAGAGAACGAGAGCTATCGAATAGTATATTACTTTTCCCCTTTATGAGTCATCTAACAATGTTCGCACGGCACTGAAGTTTACATAGTGAAATTTTTCGGATTTTGTTGAATAAAATTAATCGGAATCATGTAATAGGCTATTGAAATTTATATTGCTTAGTGAAGGAAAAAAATCTTATGGTGTTTGTTGCTGTCGTATGTCTCCCCCTGTCTTATCTTAATTCAAAATTTTTTATTCATCCACAAGCAAGGACGGTTTAGAAGTATGCATCTTATAAGGCTCATCTTCCCTAAGGGAGGAAGTACAAACCGACCCACTGAAAAGTTCAGTATAGTTTACACAAGGAAATCTTGGAAATTATGAAATACCATACCCAATCTTGATCCTGGTTGACCTATAAACAGCTAATTTATAATAATTGATCCTGGTTGATTTATAAACAACTAATTTATAATAATTGATCCTAGTTGCCCTATAAACAGCTAATTTATAATAATTGATCCTGGTTGATTTATAAATAATTTAAATAATTGATCCTGGTTTACATATAAACAGCTAATTTGCGGATATAAAGATCAGTTTAAATAAACGGGTTTGTTTAAAACCGTAAGGCCATCTATATATAATCCATGCATCATCCGCCCAGTTCGCCAGTTTACTCTCTACTATCAGCAGCTGAAAAGCCATTGAGATTATGGAGCCCTCAGCCTCTTCACTAGTTGATGAGGCAATAGCAAGGAGTGAAAAAAGTCTGCAGGAAGCACTGAGGAGGTGACATGAAGGACGACTAAGAAGAGTGGACCTCAGCACTGCTGTTTCCTATGTCTTAGAGCCGGATGGCGATCTGTCTGACCTGAATTTGGAGACGACAATGACCCTCTCTTTTGCGAATCAGCTGAAGACGAGCACGATAGTAGTTGGGATGACAGTAACGACGAATACGATCTAGCACTCAGTTGAAGAGCAAAATCTCACCTAAAGTCTACAAGTCCGCGATGAAGCCGAAGCAGCCGTGGTTCCTAAATCTTCGGCTGAAAAGAGACGAATCTGGAAGAAAACCCCTGTGCCAGAGAATGACGTGGACTGGAAAAGACAAATGCCAAGTCGCGACTTGTCTCGGGTTACTCCAATCACGTGCTTCCAAAACTTCTTTGACTCTGAAATTATAAGCATCCTTGTAGAAGAAACGAATCGGTATGCTCTGCCGGAGAAAGGCTTGGAGCCGAAATGTACTATCAAAGAAATGGAACAATTCCTTGGAATATTTTTGCTTATGGTGAAACTTCCCCACTTGTCTATGTACTGCAAAAAGGCTACATGTTATTCTCCAGTGGCTAACGCTATAGCACGCGACCGCTACTAAAGAATAAGACAGTTTTACCACGCGAATGATAGATTCAAAGCAATCAAAAAGGGGAGTCCAGGATGCGACCCACTCTTCATGGTTCGACTCTTGTACGATAGGCATCGTAAGAATATGCGATAAGTCCCAAACGAAGAACGACAATCTGTGGATGAACAAATGGTCCCGTTCAAGGGCCGGCTTGGGTTCAACCTGTACATACAAGACAAGCCACACAAGTGGGGGATAAAAGTATTTACAAGAGCTGGAGCCAGTGGAATAGCTTATGACTCTGTCGGTTCAGACCTTGGTGTTGTTGCTTATGTGGTGCTCCGCTTAGTCGAATACCTCCCGAAAAACCAGAACTTCAAAGTGTTATTTGACAATTTTACAGCAGTTTTCATTTAGTAGAAAAGCTGCAGGAAATGGGAATCCAGTCAGTAGGCATATTCCAAATAGACAGAATGCGGAAAGTGAAACTTCCGTTCTTGGAAGTTGACGACAAGCTCAAAAGCTCCGGAAGAGGATCGTTTGATTGGCGGGTTGAGCAACATTCAGGAATAATCGTGACGAAATGATATAACAAAAAGCCCGTCTGTTTCATTTCTTCATGTTTTGGGCCTAGTCCCCTTGATCAATTGAAATAATAGGACAAAAAGGGAAGGCTTAAATTAATTGAGCCCAAACTTATATTGTCAAAAAGAATTTAAAACCTATGGGCGGGACGGACTTGAGGAACATGTTGACCGAATTATACTGTACTGATATCAAGGGGAAGAAGTGGTACATGCGTCAAATCTATTACTTTCTTGACGTCAGCGTAGCCAATGCTTGGCTACTGTACATGAGCAATCATCACTCTAACGCTGAAAAGCCCCTATTCCTTCTTTGCTTTTGTGTGGATATTGCTGACTGTCTGCTCAGAGGTGCAGCCATCCCTGCAACAAAGAAAGGTAGAACAACCAGCGAGTCTCCAGTTACTACCAAACCGCAAACGAAAACTAGGAGAAACAGCATCTCTTTTTCCTGCGTTCGCTTTGACAACACGACCCAATGGTCTGAGAGGGTGGACGAAAGACAAAGATGCAAGTCCTGTGCAAAACACATCCACACGTTTGTCAAGTTCCTGAAGTGTAATGTGCACCTTTGTTTAACCAGACAAGAATTGTTTCAAAGCATGCCACTCCAGTGCTCAAGTAGACTGTTTCACTATTTGCCTGATGCGCTTTTTAAGACCCATATTCCATGTGAAGTATGAATATTTAAAATAAATGATTTTCCTCAGTTTCCCCTGTGTCATGGGCCCCAAGGAAACTAGTAAAAAGCAAAACCGAATTTTTCTAGGCACAGTTTCATAATTCAGCCATCAAAGGGTTAAGAAAGGTCATTTTTAAGCTTTGTCCCCTACTTAGGACAAAAATTTTCCTTACGGCTTTAAGTGATTTTGTTGGTTCAAGGGCACAAGCGCCCCTCTTCCTGGATTTAGAAAAAAATAACTTTTTGGTATTTACATTGAAAAACACCTGTGTTTTGTCATATAAAAGAAAGTTGACAAAACAACAAAATTGCCTTTCCTCTAGATTTTGCAAAATGTTTTTTTGCCACTCCCCTCTCCTATTTTATTTTTGTGGATTGACGCCCCTGAGTACTTGGGCAGTACTTCCCAGGAATATTTAGAGCGATTAGAGAATAATTTCTATCTCAACCCCAATTCTCTTATATTTATCTGAAGATTCACTGAGTGCTAGTGGGCAAACACAGCCAAATGTTAGGAGTAGATATCAGAGGGTATTTCCAGGTGACAAAAGGGAGTCTTTTTGACGCGAAAACATGTGACATTTGTTCTACAATTTTTTTTTCTAGCCATCTGAAGGATTAAATGGACGAGATAGACTGTTTATACCACCAGTAACGAATTCTCCCCCAAGATGGAGTCCAAGTACTTCTCGAGTTGAAGAAAAACGTCCCGCTTCTTCTTCTTCGCGGTTTGATGAAGATGATGAATTTGGGCCATCACAAAGCAAAAGGAGACATAGAGGATCACCATTAAGGTTCATTTTATTGTTATGGAGCTCAAATATGTTGTAGTAACATAATGAAAACTGTGATTTCATGTATAGATGTATAGGGTCTGTCCCAAAAGTTCTGTTAATTTTTGTTATAAAAAAAATCATTTATTCAATATAAACGACCAAAATACTGTCCTTCCGACTCGATGCAGCTTTCTCAACGTTTTACCCACCTCTCTTAGGCTTCATGAAAGGCGTCAATGGGGACCTCTCGTAGACAGGTTGTCAAAGCGTCTTTTAACCCTCCTAGTGTCCTGTCGGTGATGTCATTTGAACGATCTCTTGATTCTTGCGAGCTAAATGAAGCCTGGCGGGCCGAATCCAGACTGTAAGATCACTAGCAATGCGATCACTAGAACATGAGTGAGAAATCCGCAAAAAAATCAACTAAAAACACATGGCGCGAAACAGCTTAAGAAAATGTAGCTATCTTTGAAGGTGTAGTTGTCTCTAAAAAAAAAACTTCATAATTTTGCGACAGCCAAAGACAAATCTTGAAAAATTACCGAGTTTCGGTATGAATTAAGCTAAGATAGGTGTGGGGGGTCGAAAATATTTTTAAATGCCCTTGGTACTTAATAAACGAAGTCTTGTCTTGAATGCTTTTTTGGCAAATTGTTCAAAAAGTCGGACCTGCTGATATATTTTGACAATTTTTCTTTTGACCGAAAAATTCATTTTATTTGTAGTTCAGCTCAATGGAACCAGTCATCCAGATGAACGGGACTGTCCTATTGAACTCTACTCAATAAGTACTGCTGAGCTTAATTTAGTTTTTAGTCCGATAGAATTGAATATTTACATTGAAAATTTAGAGGTATGTCTAACATTTGGTTAAAAGTAGAACTGTAATAATTTCTATCGTAGCGTTAATGACTGAGTGTGACGATTTATCCTCATTGCTATTTCCGGTTATCCCTAGTATTGTCTCAGAACGTTTTTTCTCTTTGTTATATAGTATTTAAACTTGTTTGTGATGGCAATTCCATAATTTGTGTATATGGTTTTAATAACAAAATATTTATAAGTGTACATACTTTGCTCTGCATGTTTTTTTATGCTTTACTGTACTCAAACTGTATTGTTTATGTAGATAATTTTACTGAAAGTTATTTGCAAATTTACAGACTTTAGTAGATCTCAATAGGTAGTTGGAAAGGAACAGGAAATCAATACAAATCTCTATCGATCATCGCTGTAACTCACTCTTTCTTTTGTGGAAGAGGGGGGAGGAGGGTACTGTGATATGTATGTAGTCAGAGTTTTAGGCTACTGTTTATCATATTCTTTACTATTTAAGCAGATAAGAGTGCTTTAGTTCTCAACAATATTCCTAAGACACAAAACCAGATTTTAAATTGTCAAATTCATTCTAAAATTTTCATTTTAACGTTATTGAAACTTCTTTGAAAAGAGAATCTATGTTTTCTATAGGTCTAGTATTTAGAATTTTCTATATAATATTAGAATAGAAGGTCAACCATTTTTGTCGGGGGCCTTTTTAGTTTATATGGGACTGGAAAGTTTCCTTTATTCCCTGATATGATTTTTTCTTTAGGTCTTTCCGACAAAAGCACAGAGATAGAGGTACAGCATCTCCAATTATCCCAGTGACTGCGCCTAGCCTCCCCTCGCCTGGTGTACCATCTTCACCTCCTTCTGTCTCAGGTACGGTAACAGTAAGGTGCCATATTTTTAGTGACATACAAAAATGTTGTAAATGTTTTGTGTCAATCAGTTGTCATATTATTGGTGCCATAAAAATGAAACATTTGAAGCTTACACTAAAAAATTTAATATTCTTATCAGGGGAATCGTAAAGCTTGGGAAACTAATTTGTGGCAAAAGGAATTAGGCAAAAGTCTGTTGACCTTACTTCTCGTAAAAGCCAATAAAAACTGATAAAAGGCAAATAATGTTAAGTAGATCAGGCGAAACTCTTGGCCATTCAGCTCATAAAAGCCAATGAAAAACTAATAAAAGGCAAAGGATGTTAAAAAAATTAGGCAAAAGTACATGGGCTATGTAGCTCATGAAAGCCAATTAAAGCCAAAGGTATGTGGGCCATGCAGTTCATAACAGCCAATGAAAAACAAGAAAAGCCAAATGATGTTAAACAAATTAACCAAAAGCCTCTGGGTGTGGAGCTCATACAGACAAAGTAGATATTTTAGTAACTTGAGCCAAAAAATATTGGAAACTGATAAGCACCAAGTGAAATTCAATAAGATAGTAAGGATAAAAAAGATAGATTCTCTAGAGTCGTTGATGGTGCATAGGGTGTCGAATCAACGTTTCAATTGCTGTGTCGTTTGTACGGGGACAGGTAGCAAGTCAGTGAACCAACCCTGCGGCAGCCGAAATCTAACACCGTGTTTTGTATACCCGAGCAGAGCATAAATCTACTGTGCTGCCATAGGGTAAACCAGGACAGCAAAATTTGATTTATATCATCTGTAAATATTTATACTTCCGCTAACTTAATGATAAGTTGCCGAAACATTAAACATTTCATATACTAAAACTCGTCACTACGTTTAACTGCCTCACACTTTGACGCATATTCCTCCGTGATATCCTGTGCAAAGTTTCTGTTCCGCCATATCGCAAGAAATCCCCTAGTTATTTCTTAAAACCCGGTCCCAGTTCCGCACGGGGGGGAGTCTTTTTCTGAAAGCGGCAAGTCACGTGAGATTATGCCATGGGTAACTGAAGCCAATTTTTCTCCAGAGAACATTTAAATCGGATTCCACTTGGTTTCTAATTGTCAAAGGAGAGTATATCCCGTCTTGTCTCACAACTTTGGGATCAAGATGAAAATACTTGGGGATCGAGTTGGAATGCCAGTCTGTCAATCAAAGCAGGTGTTTCTTTTGAGCAGATTTTCAGCGTTTGTCGAGTAGGTGTGCTAGAACGTTTTTAGGGTCTTGAAGTTTAAAAGAAATTCAGCTCCGTTTAATCGGAAAAATATCACCCTTTTTGAAGTTTCATTAAAACAGTATCTCTATATCAGGTACAAAGTGGAAGAAATTAATTGGTTTTCTAAGGTTACTGGGAAATTAGGCGTCGGCTTTTAGCATTCTGTCGTTTACTTGGATCTCTTATCCATGGTCAACAAGTTATAGCAAGACCCCCTAATCGATTCTAAATAGTTTGCCACAGAAACCAAAAAAGTCTATAACGTACGAGGATGGGAGATTTTTTAAAGCATCAAATACCCTTAAATGCCTGGTCTTCATGATTTGATTTCATAAATAGGAATTTGTCACATTCCACAGAGGGGATTCTATATATATTGCTTCTGTAGACGATTTAGTGTTTTAATCGATATCACTATTGATTAAAATATTATTTACCCTTCTCCAGGGGCGGATCTACAACATTTTCATTGGGGGGGGGGGGGCAAGAGGGGTCTACTTTCGTATATTCAAGGGTATGGGCTTTATAATAATTTTTTCTCCACATTACTGGGGGGCAACTGCCCCCCTTGCCCCTCCCAAACGACGTCCCTGCCCTTCTCCTTAGGATACCCTTTAGGTACATATTCCCTAATAGATGACAGATGGTTAATATCATAAAACGCGTTGTTTGGCTGTTCGTTTTTTCACTATGCATTTCTAAATGAGTGGACCAATTGGGTGGAAACTTGGAACATCTTCTCTGGCAGGGTGAGGGCAAGAGGGGGTGGGTAATAATATATTGCGCTTAGTCTAAAGCGTTTACAACACATATTACCCACTCTAGCAGGGGGCTGAAGGTAGAAGGTTGGAGCTTAGTTATTTGCTTCTAACTATTTGTATTATACTTTACTTGGGACGTGACATTACTATCAAGTAGAGAGTTAAGGTCTCTTCCACTGACAATTCCGAATACAAAATGACAAATCGGATTATAAATTTGCCGGTCTAACAATTATCCAGATCATGAATATACTGTTCTACTTACAACCGGGATTGTGAGTCCATAATTAAGACTCTGGATTTGGCTGAGTCGTTTGCCGAGTTTGCAAGTCGACAATCCTATTTTGTAAACGTTTTAGTTCCAGTGATAATTCTTTGTCCTGTTTCAAGACTCTGGTTTGTAGGTGAGAGATACCTTAATTAAATTTGTGTCAGGTTTAAAAATTTAATTCTGTTATTTTATAAAGCTTCCCAATCAACACCGGTTAGTTTTGGCTGCTTGAAACTATTAGTTTGTAGAAGTATCTTCGAAATGATAAGCCTATAAGCTGCACGTGTGTTTTTCCTGCCATGAAACAATTGTTGCGGTTAGCCCTATCCCAATTCGACTATAGGATTCGAATAATGCTGAACCCATATTTTACATTCCCAAAGAATAATAAATGTTAGAGAAAGAAATTGGAAAATTTGCAAAAGAAATTGACACAGCTTGGCGCTGCTGTGTTTCTTCAGGCGGATTTGCGTTAGGATGATTTGTTACTTATTTATTTATTTATTTCTTGTATTTATCTTTATGATTTTGTTGTATACCGCTAGATGATGTTGGTTGGTGATAGTATTCAGTACCCAAAACAGCCAGCATTTTGCGGGAATCCTTATAAAACAGTGTGACTAACTATATGATATAAATTTAATTGATTCTCCACCCTCTTCTTGACCATGAAAGCTTCGAAATGGTTCAGAATGGTTATATCACGTGCCTAGTTTAGTACAGTTTTGGTTACTTAATACTATCTTACTTGCAGAAATACCTTCAAGTCCGAACCCTGACGAGCGTGGCTATAATAGTGGTGATGAGTACGGGCCGTTGCCATTGGACCTTACTGAAGATGAATGGATTGAAGTATGTTGCATTTTTGCTTTTATTTTGTGACTTCGTAAGTAGGATTAAGTGACATGATTTCTAGTCAAAAAAGGTCTTTATATCCTAAATAATTGTGTTAGCTGATTAAATATATGCTAAAGTGAGCTGTAGCATATTCAAACACATTTTATTCTTAACTTTGTACGTTGATAAAGACATTTCTTAACAAAAGAATTCATTAAAAAAAAATAATTGACAAAAACCTTTAAAAATCAAGTACAATGTAATTCTTTGGACGTCATTGTGACCAAATTAAAAACCATTATTGGTAGTTGAAGCCTGTTTTAATCTCAAACTTATAGGCTTAGAATGGTTAAACACGTCCCAGTCTTATTAAACACGATTTAAGACGTTATTACTCAGTCTTATTAAACACGATTAAAGACGTTATTACCCAGTCTTATAAAACACGATTAAAGACGTTATTATACTAGATTAAACACGTTTTAACGTAGTGAATAAACCACGATTAAACAAATCATTAAATTAGATTAAGCACACCTCAGTTGTATTTGGGTTCCTAACGAGGGTATCAGTATTACTGTAGTGCGAACAACGAACCAACAGAGAATACCTATTAAGATTACAGCCTAGGCTACCTTTATAGGCTAGTAAATCGTCTTTAGGAAACTCACGCTCAGAAGTACTCCGAGTTGGTGCAACCTCGAACTGATACGACTCAATAGCCACCTCAGTCTGTCACACTAGGACCCCCCCCCCCCCGGACAATTCCATTCCTCGCTGAAAATTCCCCTGTAAAATTTCTTGCGAGCAGTTCTTCATGAAAAATTCTCCTTAGTATACTTTCATTTGAAAAAGACTTTAATTTCTAATCGTTTTTCAGATCACCTCGGAAATTCCCCTTACGTGGGAATTTTTCTCCGGAAATCGCCCACCCAACCCATTGGGAAATTGCTCCCGCATAAGATTATCTAGAGAGAATTTCCCCCGCTAAAAAATCCCCCTGACAATTATCCTGGAACATCTCCACATGGAAAATTGAGTTGGAAAACAGAAAGTATGACTAATAAAAGAATTTCGTATAGGAATTGTGTCAAATTCTTCCATTTTAAGATTTCCCCTGGAAAGTTCACCTCTGGAAACTTCTCTTCCCATGGAAAATTAATTCCGTGGGAACCCATCCTAGTTGACCCCCCCCCCCCCCCTGGGAAAATTTCTGAGCACTTTCCGATAAAAATGGGCAAATTTCATAACTTACAGCCATTTCCCCAGGAACTGTGGGGTGGGTCATATTTTTTGGACCTTCTAACTATGCTAAACAAAATGCCTATTTCAAATTTTGATCGGACGACTTTGGAGGAAAAGGGGGCATGGGAGGGAGTCTAGCTGCCCTCCAGTCTTTTTGGTCACCTAAAAAGAGTACTAAAACTTTTACTTTCCATTCGAACGAGCCCTACTCCGATATTCTAGAACTATTGGATCAATATGACCACTGGAAAAAAAATTAAAGAAATAAATAAACACGGAACCATGATCTTTCTTGTAAAAAATACAATATTCCACGTTTTTGCAGATGGGAGCTTGAAACCTCCCCAGTAGGGTTCTCTGATACGCTGAATCTGATGGTGTGATATTCACTAAGATTCCTTGACTTTTAGGATCCCCCCGTTTTTTTCAAAAATCAGATGTCGCTCCTTACTTACAGTTTGTTTAAACACGTTTTCAGTATTATCATCAAGTGCTATATGTTCCTTTTAGAAACTGATGTGACTATATCCAGACTCAAAAATTATTATTAATAATTTAAACACGTTTTAATTTTAGATTTTTAGTCCGCAAGGATTAAACACTTTTCAAGTTGGCAATTTGTTTCTTCTCTGGTCTTGTTAAAACAAGTTTCAATACTAAGGTTGTGGGTTACCAAAGATAAAACGTGTTTAACTAGTTGAATGGGAACATGTGTGGGAGTTGATGTCACGAGCCTTTAAGAATTGAACCCACAATAACTAGCTAAAGCCTTTGTTCCTAGACCATGCAGCATAGGAGGATTTTTTTTTTTTTTTTTGTCATCTCATTTTACACCTAATCGTTCAAGGTAAATCAATCTGATAAATAAACTGAAAATAGTAATTTATCCGTAATAGAACATTTTCCCTACAGAGCAAAAATGAGATCAGTCAGTTGGTTTTTGAGTTTTCACAAGGGAACATGTGGGTTTTTTTTCTGCCTACAGGCAAATGATTACGTCTCATTGCAAATATTACTTACAGTCAGAATGTTTCATTAAAAGGTAAAAATTTTGTGCGTAGCTAGTTAAGCATATGTAGCTTAGGTGCCGAGAACCTTAGCTGTTGAATGGTTTGGATATCGAGTTGAAGCTTACAGAAAAAAAAACTTTTTTATGGGTGTGTGTGTCGGGGGGGGGGGGATTAAAATTCTGGGGAACGAGTTAAAAAATATTTTCTCTTTATTTTCAAAAGAGTGCATGCCACTTTTTTCTTTTTTATGTCTGTCATCTGACAGGTTCTTGATTATATTAAATAAAAAAAAACAAGTTTTTTTTAACAGAAAGTAAGGAACGACGTTAAAACTTAAAACGAGCAGAACTTATTCCGTATATGAAAGGGGCTGTCCCCTCCTCAACGCCTCACTCTTTACGCTAAAGTTTTTCATTAAAAAAAAAAAGAGTTGTGAGAAAGTCAAACTTTAACGTAAAGAGCGAGGCGTTGAGGAGGGGACAGCCCCTTTCATATACGGAATAATTTCTGTTCGTTTTAAGTTTTAACGTCGTTCCTTACTTTCAGTTAAAAAAACTTTTTTTTTTATTTAATTTCTTAACATTTTTGAATTAATGCAGGTTTTGATTTTGGCTAATCGTAAATGAATAATCAAAACAAAATTTGCATATTAATTTTACTTTTTTTTGGTTAAATGGCTTTCTCGAAACTTGTTTAATTTTATTTGCGAACGTTTTTATTAGTAATAAATATACGTAACTTACAAATTAACTTACGTAACGAACTTCTATATTCATATATTTTTAATACATATATTAGAGGGTTCTCCCTAGTCAATACCTTGCTCTTTAAGCTAAAGTTCGAATTTTGTTCCAATTCTTTAAAAATGACCTCTTAATCTCAAAGGCCGGTAATTAGAATAAATAGCTCTTATGAAAGTACTAAAAAATCTTTGGCTTAAAGAGTGATGTATTGACTAGGGGGTGAACCCAATCATATACGTAATTTTTTCTGTCGTTTTAAGTTTTGATGTTGCTCCTTACTTTCAGTTGAAAAACTTGTTTTTTTTATATATATATAATCTCTGATCTTTTTTTAAATAATGCTGGGAAATCCGGCGCCCCCTACATAGCAATGTCCCATCCCCCATGAAAACTTCCTCCATGGAAAGATCCTCCCACATAAACCCCGACCCACTCCCCCCCCCCACTACCAGAAAAAAACCCCCCGGGAAATGTGTGTACACTTCCCAATAACCAATACTATATGTTAACATTGGGTAAAGTTCATAACTTTCAATCCTCCCCCCGGGGACTTTGGGGGATTAAGTCATCCTAAAAGACATAGTTGTCATATTATCGACCATGCTGAATAAAATGGCTATCTCAAAATTTTGATCGGGTGACTTCGGGAAAAAAGTGAGCGTGGGAGGGGACCTATTTGCCCTCCATTTTTTTGGTCACTTAAAAAGGGCCCTAGAACTTTTAATTTGCGTTCCAATGAGCCCTCCCACGATGTTTTAGGACCACTGGGTTGATACGATCACCCCTGGGGAAAAAGAAAACAAACAAACAAATAAACACGCATCCGTGATCTTTCTTCTGGCAAAAAATGCAAAATTCCACATTTTTGTAGATAGGAGCTTGAAACTTCTGCAGTAGGGTTCTCTGATACGCTGACTATGATGGTGTAATTCATTAAGGTTCTGTAACTTTTAGGGGGTCTTTTCCCCTTTTTTCGAAAATCAGCCAAATTTTCTCAGGCGTGTAACTTTTGATAGTTAGGACTAAACTTGATGAAACTTATATATTTGAAATCATCATTAAAATCTGATTCTTTTGATGTATCTATTGGTATTAAAATTTCATTTTCTAGAGTTTCGGTTACCATTGAGCCGGGTCGCTCCTTACTTACAGTTCGTTACCACGAACTGTTTGATAAAACAATTTTTGTAATATAATATTATTCTATTGAACATTATAGTAATAATAGTTATATATAACCTTGTTTACTTTTAATAGTTAAAGGCAAAGTGGGTGGAGAGATGTGGTGGAATAGACCAAGATATAGATCCAAGGAACGTTGCGGTGATGAAATAGATAAGTAGTATCAGAACAATCTTCGTAAATGAGAGCTATGAGATTTAAAGATTGATTCTATTCTTTCAGAAAGAGCGGCGCTTTGAGAAGAAGATGATCAAACGTGGCTTTCTAATTAAAGTGATGCATCCCGACGGTGCCTGTTTGTTTAGATCAGTTTCGGATCAAGTTTATGGAGATCAAGAGATGCACTCTCTAGTTCGCCAACAATGTATGGATTATATTGTAAGCTCTTTTTGGTACTGTAAATGGAAATATTGTATAAAAAAAAATTCCGCTATTAAATTAGTTCTAGTTTGCATGCCTAGAACTGAAGACAGAATTTTGATTACTTTTGTGTGATAAGATTTGAAAGTCTTTTAAGAGGCTTATGCACTCTTAGCTTTTAAACTGAAACATTAAGGAAAAGAAATTACAAGGTTGTCACAAATGTTATGCGATATAGAGAGCAACAACAGCAACTTCAAGTTTGCTCTCGTTGTGGTTCCAAGATCTTTTAAAAACATTTTTTGGAATAAATTGATTACAATCCTTCTATTAAATTTTTTCTCATAAAAAAAGCAAGAAATATGTGATTATTATTATATTTAGGCTTCAGGATAATTTCGGTATTTCAGTTCTTCCCTTCATTGATGCTAAACTTGACAGCACGCTTGTAGCAAATCGGGAACGGTCTTGACTCAATTAGCTTTAGAGAAAAGATTTCGCATTTTCAGCGTTGAGACACGAAGCGAGGTTAGTGCTCGCTCAGATCATTAAGACGGTTATCAACTGGAACCGAAGCACCACAATTGCCTCGTCTTGTTAACTGCAACATCGCGCTGGAAAGTGCTTCCGTATTTCCTCCTCGACTGTGGCACAGACACGAATCCTCTTACGACCCTTCATCGGAACTAAAGCACGGTAATTTTTTCTTTAGGAAACAAGAGTGTGAAAAATACGGGCATTGTAATGTCAAAAATACTAAACCGTAGAAAAGCCAGGGCAACCATTTCAATGACTATTTGCTCGATATCATCTTTTGCTATTTGAAGGGCTATTACAACGGAGGAGAGACCCATTATAATTCTTTCTTCTTGCAGAGACTACCTTTGTACCATGGTAGTTGGATGCAAACAGAACAATCTTGGAGTTAATGCTTTTATAGACACCAATCAATCCACAATGTTTGTGATCGAAACTCCCTGTATCTAGAGTTCTGTAGGGTGCAGGGATAGAGAGCTCCTTAGCTACTCAAGAAGGGAGACAGACGAAAAGAACTTATCAAAGTGATGATATGCTCTTTTCCACTGAGTCATTTGTCGAACGACTCTGCCGTCAAGTCTGAATTCTTAATCGTCCTCGAGAGCTTCGAGTTGTCCTTGATAAACGTCAAAATTGTAGACAAAACTGCTCATGGAGACGAAGCACCAAAGCTTGTAGCCATTTTTATCGGCTTCATTGGGTTATATCGGTTTAGCGTGGAACGTCCTTTGAAGAGAAAGTTGAGCAAGTCAATCTTCGGCCCCAACTTGAAAAGACTGTATTTCTCGTCAGCTTTGATATTCAAGTTGTCTCTGACAGCAAGTTTCTTAAAAATCACTTCGATCCCGTTTTTTGACACCCTTGAAGATACAAAAGGGACACCCAGGTGTCCCTGACACTCAGTATCAGTCACCAAGTAATCTCTCGTGCTAGGAAGTTGGTAGTTCCCTATTAAAGGATTTATTCCAAAGAATACCTTACGTTTATCGTTTAATACGTTGAAATTCTTGCCCTTCTAAAGTGAATAAAGATTCGATTGAAAAACCAGAAGCTCATTACCTATGCAGGTGAGGAAAAAAGCTA